>NC_092290.1:3624419-3674419 GCF_036320965.1 Panulirus ornatus | reverse complement strand
AACTACAGAATCTTTTGAGTCTTGTGCTAGTAATTTCGATTGTCAATTTAAGCAATAATAAGTAATTTAAAGGAAAATCCATGGAATGACATTCCTTTCCCTCTCTCACGAGGTAAACACCAGGTATACATCCATTGTCCACATACAAGGGCACCCAGCCCTTAGGGTATACCTCCTAGTCTGTATCAAGCGATCTTGGACACGTTCGTGTGGAATGCCTATCGAACCCTGAGCGATTCGAACCCGGTTCGGTATTTCTGTCTCGCCGGGCTAGAATTCTCTTTGGATCAAGGAATTATACTAATTACACTAAACTAACTGCTCGTTGACACTATCCATTACCCAGCGGCTGGGAACAACGAAACATGATACGAACCAGCGACTCGACCAGTATGAAAGAAACTTCGAAATCCTTCTACCGCAGTTCACTGCCTTATTTCGTCTTTAACTCATCGTTTGAAATTACCTAAGCATAAACCAAGTGTTTATGAAAGATGAAATATCAAAGAAAGTAAGAAGCCAAGATCCTTGATTAACAAATGCACTGCTGAACTGATAGCTGAATGGGTAAATACCAGGACAACGCCGAAACCCTAAACCAAAACTTACGAAGCGATGTGGTGGCGAGAGCTGGAGTTGTTCTTCACTATACCAACAAACGTCCTGCTTCTTGTTCTTATCCACGATGAGCTAGACTCCTTCACTGGCCACTTGGTGAGGTGTATACCCAGCTTCTTCGACGATTTCCTCGCGACACAGGACGATGTTGCAGGTCCAAACGCGGAGTTGACTCTGAAGAGAACAGTGACTGGATCACGACTGTTCCTTCACCGGCGGGTTAGGTACGAGCCAAAACATATTTCGCTTGTCAATCAGACCGGAATAGAATGATATACCGATGTAATATCATTACAATATATGCAATACGAGTGTAAATATAAGATTAAATATTCTGACGTTGAACTATCGACGATAAGGTTGATATATAATGGTATATATGTGGTTAGAGGAGAAAGGACATATTACCCACGTATCCCCAACGTGTTTTCGAAGGCGACTGGGAGGGGCGGGAGCTAGGAGGAAGTGGTATAAGCAAATGGAGGCAGCGTTTTCCACAGACTCACTATGAAGGCAGACTATTTCACAGACTCATTGTATTGAGGACAAAAAAAAAAAAAAAATAACACGAAATGAGTATACAGGGAACTGGCCAACGCTGGAGGTATGACTTGCTGTCCAATCTCCCTCGCCACATAGCAGGCCTCTCTGCTCCTCCGCCAGACTTCATCAAGGCCTCGCAAAAGCCTCATAAACGAGAAGAAGAAGAAGAAGAAGAAAACCACCTAGTCTCCCTTCATATAGACAAGTTCTCCTCTCCTCTCACTAACTCACAGACTCATAAAAAGCTGCGTGAGACTCACTCACTCACTTCCTCATAATGAGAAGTGTTCCGCGAGGGTCCTTTCATTAAGAAAAAAACTTCGTTCGTGTACCCTTGACTAAATGATCCAGTTACGGTCGTCTTGTGACCCCAACTTCGCCACTTCTGCCCAGCACACACACACACACACATACACACATACACAAACACAAACATATATATATATATATATATATATATATATATATATATATATATATATATATATATATATATATATATATATATACAGTCCCTTGGTAGCCTCATATAAGTGAATCTGAATACGAGAATCCTGTGAATCTTTCGTCGGATCCTATATCTTGCCAGGAAGGAGAAAGAGGATCCAACTCCATTTGCTTGGGATCAGAAGGATGTGGTTAACTTGAGTCCTTTGGAAAGGACAGAAAAAATAGCGATCTAACTTTTACATAAAACAGGAGTACTTTATTAATAATGATAATCATTATGATTATCATTATTGTTGTGATAATTATCATTATCATCATTATCATAATTATTGCTATTATTGTCTGTGTCATCTATAAGGTAATGACCCCGTTCCCTTATAGCCATAAATCTCATTTTAAAAGATACAAGATCCGAGGATATATACGAATCTAGCTGGTCATAAACCTTATTATGACAATCCCGATTGGTCACAAATAAGACCAGTCCTTACGTAGAGAGAAGAGAAAGTGACCGTAAAGTAACATTCGTTAATTTATGATAAGTAAAAGAAATAGAATGGAGTAATTATAGGATAATGACTTGTTAAAGTTTGATATAAATACTGAGAATGTCGTTGTAAGGAAGTGCCATCGTAACCAGATTTTTTTTTTAGATAGGTAAATATATCATGATATGTCCAGTGTGTATGTAATGATGATATATGGCAACTGAAAATTATATTTGATAATACAAATTAGTAAGGAGGGGTGGATTGGCAGAGGCGCTGGAAGGGGGTCATTAATTTGACTTGATATACATCACAATTTATGAATTTTTCTTTTTTCTTCTTTGCATCTCCTGCCGCTCTGTTATCAGTGTCTTCCACGGCCACATAATTACTTACCATGTGGAGATAATTACCATAATTAAGAGAGGGCTGCGTGAACCCCAGCGCCAATTATGATTCAAATGACGTCAGTGTAATCATGACGTGTTGAATACGTGTACATGTTTATGCTCGGTCATGTGTCAGTGCTTGTTAGAGGATGATGAATCACTGATGAGTATCGTCGAGGAACTCTCTCCTCTAAAGGAGACCCTCATTCCCCAGCTACTGATTGAAGCGCTGCACCCCCTCAACCCCCACTTCCCGAAGCTGCCCCATGAAAAAGAGAGATCATAACACATTGCTGAACCATTGTAACTAACAACCATCAGCTCCACAACAACAACAACAACAACAACAACAAAGAGTTGACAAGTGATTCAGAATATTGACAAATTATTCAGAATATCGAGAAATGATTCAGAATATCCTTCATTATGAATATTTCATCACATCCTGAGTGTGCCCAGTTATGCACGCGTTTTTGGAACCAGACGTTTGGAAACAATCATCTTAAAAGCACACATATAAGCCAAGTCGAAGTATCCCTCGCGTCATTCACTGCAAACTTATGATATAAGTTAGAAAAAAAAAGTTATCATGAAAATATACAGTCCATCTCTAACCCCTTCCTCCGTGATACAAAACCTTAATAACTGTCAACATTTGTAAATTGTTTTAGGGGGACAATTTTGTTAAGAAAATTATTTCTCAGTTAAACAATCATTTCATTCGAGATTTAATCTCACTTGAGTGCTATAGAGATGCGCTTACGCCCTGAACTTTAGGAGTTTTTGTAAAATGCATGCACAAGGGAGACAAATATTTTTGTTTTCAAGTTTATGTTTTTTGGAAGAAGGTCGAAATTTTTTGGTTATGGACGAAATCATGTAAAGGATCTATATGTTTGAATGTTTTTGTATATATGTGTGTGTGTATGTTTTTATTTGACTATGTATGTTCGTATGTGTGGCTTCAAATTCAATTAACAACATTGGATTGTATTTATTGTATTTTACGACACAGTTTCTGTGGATGTGTTAAGGATATTACAAAAGCAAGCAGGATATTCTCTTGCGTCACACTGCCGTCACATGGAAGTGTTGGTGCTCTGTGTTATGAAGGACTCCCGTACAATGCGTCACACTTTTGTGACGGGATGAGTTGTGACGTTCACACTATGGGAACAAAAGCCCTACCCTGCGTCACGTCTCCGTCACGTTAGAAACCCCCCCCCCAGACGATCTGTCACATTTCTCCGTCACAATGTTACGCCTCCATTACCCCCTTCATTACCGTTGAAACCCACCCCCTCACCCCCTCCCCTTCAGTCTCTCTTTCAGTCATACTCTGCTGAAGCCAACAGTGTTGTGTCATAGGTGACATTTGGCATCCGGCCTAGCAAATGCCTCATTAAGTGGAGAAGGCAACATAAGCCTGACCAATATGGTAGATGTTTCCAGCTGGATTCATTATATCATAAACCTAATGGGAACTGGGGGGGGGGAGGAGCAATTGGACGCTATTCAGAATGACGTTCACTTGAAATACGGAAAAAAAAATGAAAAGAAAAAGAGGTTGAAAAGACTGAAATAATTCCAAGAAAATTTCATGTTTTCCAGCAAATATTATGACTTTCCTTCTTGCCCGGAAAGTAATGGAATGATGGTTTCCTTTCATTTTTTTTCTTCTTTTTTTTTCCTGCAAGCAGATTGCTTCTTTCTTTCCAGGTACGAGACGTGTTTCCAACCAGCTTCCAAGTTCAAGATCGGTCTCCATCCTCTAAGGTTCATGATGGCCCCCCACCTCCAAGGGTCACAATAGGCTCTTCCTCCAATCTTCAAGATGAACCTTTCCTCCAAGGGTCAAGACAGACCCTCCCTCTTCCAGGGTTTAAGAGAGTCCCTCCCTCCAAAAGCCCCTTCCACTCCTACAAGGCTCGAAAAAAAGAGGCCTTGGAGCCAAGATTTGCTGGTAAAAAAATCACCCTCCAGAAACCCCTCCAAGAAATGAGACAACTTTGCCCACAATTCCGAATACAAACAGTGGTTGAGAATAGCCGAGATGCTCAGCTCTTAAGTTTTGCACTCCAATCTTGTGGTTCTGGAATTACGTTATATTTATACATACAAAAGTTATCCACGATCGTTATGCAGCAAATCCACTGCGTCCTTGAAATAAAAGGGACGATCATTGAATTCCGAGAAATGGCCATCGTTGCAAAGGGCCTTTAAATTACTCCGATACCCTCCTCTCTGATGGCATAGCCGCATTGTCTAAAGCGAAGGAAATTGAGGTTATCCCACCCCAGGAACCATTTGAGGTTTCTGTATGAGGAAACCCCATTTCATGTATTAGAAATCTGCCTATCAGAAATGCATATGCGTACCTCAGGCCAGCATTGGAGATCTAGTCATCAAGACTGATTTTCAGATGTGGAGGATCGTATGATATCTACGATAGTCTTTTTATAGGATCTGGGGGCCTGAAGATGGAATCCAATTCTCCTTTCATGTGTTTCGATTCCACATTACACCTCATTGTATCAGACCCACGGATATGTTTCTTACTCATATCACTCCCTTTGAGTCTGGTTGATGAATGGGTACCTGGCATAGGCAGGTGCATGGAAGTGTGTGTGTGTGTGTGTGTGTGTGTGTGTGTGTGTGTGTGTGTGTGTGTGTGCGCGCGCGCGCAAACACACATAGGAGTGAAGACTCGGTACATAAATACAAGGTTAAGAGGACGCAGGGGCAACACGAGTGAAAGACTCTCTCTCTCTCTCTCTCTCTCTATCTCTCTCTCTCTCTCTCTCTCTCTCTCTCTCTCTCTCTCTCTCTCTCTCTCTCCCCGTAACGCACAAATTGCAGTCACACAAATGTTAAGCCCATGCATCCTCATCCCATCACATCCAAACACGATCCTCCACTTCCATACACGAAGCGCATTTCCTCCTACCATACCCATAAGAGACGTAAAGGTATTGTATACACTGTAGTCAGAGGTCTCTCCAGGGACCTTACTCTTGCCCCGGAACTCTCACTGTGAGAGGCCCAGAAATGGGTGATAATGGGGGTGGCTACTACGCCTACCCCTCGTGAATATGCTCCTCAGATATGAGGTGATTTTAAGAGTATGAATACACGGAAGTGCTAAGTGTGCGTGCGTGTGTGTGTGTGTGTGTGTGTGTGTGTGTGTGTGTGTGTGTAGGTGGGTGTGTATATATAACAAAGCCAATATCCTAGCTACTCCGTTATAGAAAAAAGAGCCTGCAAAAGCAAGATATCAAAAAATCCGCTTCACCTTTGGATATCATGCAATATACTGCAATCTATCCCTGGCTGAATTCAGGTGCAAACATACACTCTTTAGTTCTTTTCATATAAAACATCAGATATTACAACTGACTTGCAAACATCACCGAAAATCATTTGGATTCCATTATTATTCCAGAGATGAAAAATTACCTTTAATATCTTGCTCCTCAAAGAAGTACACACACACACACACGCGCACACACACACACACACACACACACACACACACACACACACACACACACACACACCACATATATATATATATGTATATATATATATATATATATATATATATATATATATATATATATATATATATATATATATATATATATATACAAACACTAACCTGAACTCCAATTTCTAGTTTGAATTCCTTGCTCTGTTAATCTCGTATGCTTATAGTCAATGCTAAATCACTTCACATTTCCGGACCAGTATATACTTGGACGTGGAAACACACGAGCGCGTTTTTCCCTCCTGGCATCGTTCCGCTGCAGCAGTTAACTGTCTCGAATAGATAAAAGAAAATTTACAATTCTGGCCATGCAAAATCACGGGAAAATACGTATAGTATAGAATCTCTGTGTAAAGATTCGGAAACTGTCTGAACGAAACGTGTTTCAGATGAGTTGTTTCTAAGCGAAAAAGAAAGAGAGAAAAGGGAGTGAAGGGATTATGTATTAGTTGGCCTGTGGTTAGTTTAGCTTGTGAATACAGAGAATAAAGTGTAAAATCAGCTTATTTTTTCGTTTTGTGGAAAGGTCTTTGATGGGTTTAAAGGACTGATCCGTTTCCTGCCGCTTCAGGAAGGGATTCGAGCCAGGGATCCAAACCGTCATTTGAAACGGTACCTGTGGTTCGGGATATCCTTCATCACAGTTATTGAGTTGAGATTTTGGTTTCATGATGATTCTGCTCTCTCTCTCTCTCTCTCTCTCTCTCTCTCTCTCTCTCTCTCTCTCTCTCTCTCTCTCTCTCTCTCTCTCTCTCCTGTAATGTATGCGTTGAGAAAATACAGTACAGAATCACTTGACTGACACTGATTATATTATGAACGAAAGGCCAAAGTGGAATGGACTTGATGCAGGTGGATTTGCCCAAAGTCAACCTCACACTTCACTAAAGCAACATATTTAGGACATTCATCGTCCCCTCTGACCTACTGTGTGACTCAACGTGTTGACCCACCCACCCCATCCCCATCACTCCCCCATGGAGGGCACGAAATGTCACCCATTTTTGTTGTCAAGTGTAGAATTACATCAGCTGAGTTTAAATTACATTTCTTTAATGGTTCAGTAATTGCTTCGATTAATTGATTTAGGACGTGAAGCTTCTTTCTCTGGAAATACGCTGATTGGACGTAATTTTAATGGGGGAGGGAATAACACTGGTCCACTTTACAGTCTTGTTCCCTTCAAGTTCGAATGATGACATCTATGTGGTGCATTACAGTGATATCCAACAATTTAGAGTGTCAGTTCTAGAAGGGGGAAAAAAAGGAAGAAATGTATCACAGCAATGGTTTAAATTCCCACCCAGCTAGGTGACCAAATGACACTTAACCACAATTTGTGCTTGAGAATTAACCAAAAACTCATGAAATTCTGTGTTCTCATGATAGAGTCAGAAGAGAAAAAAACTTTTGAAATTACACTTCCCCCTTCCCCTTATGAGGGATGGGCTTCTATTCGTCATAAAGGCTTCATAATACGTTTGGGAATGAGGCCACAAAACGTATTCTTACGTAAAGAACGAATTTACGTGACATACTACGGCGAAGAATGGGAAAGTCGTCTATGTTGGGAGAATAAATGTACCAGTGCTTCATTATATGCAAATGTACCTGTACTTCATTATATGCAAATGTACCTGTGCTTCATTACATGCAAATGTACCTGTGCTTCATTATATGCAGATGTACCTGTGCTTCATTATATGCAGATGTACCTGTGCTTCATTATACTTAAATCTTTTTAGTTAATCACATTAGCTGGGTTTACGTACTTCAAGGGAAAGTGGATGACATTTCGACTCTTACATAAGCTTAATCTTTAAACTCATAAAGCTCTTTTGTTTGCCAATAAAAAACACTTATCACTTATTCATTATATCACAGATACTTGTATCTATCGAGCTCAGGTCATTTAGACTATGAATGATTAATATAAGTACGTATTCTCACTGAGTCAAGTTAGCTAAGGTCAGACAGACGCTTCCTTGTTCTTAATATGACAAGGTTTATCAAAAGCTGCTGCAGATGTGATAAGAAGGAATTTAGTATCACACGATTATAACTTGTCACTATTTATCTTTTGCAAGTGGTTTCTTGAAAAGTAAAAATTCATGGATTGATTCACTTCATAAATTATTACCCAAGTAGCTATATCTAAGCATCTATTTGTTTACGCACACGAAAAAGACTCAGGCACATTTACATCCGGTTGAAAAGCAAATACACACACACACACACACACACACACACACACACACACACACACACACACACACACAATAGTATCTTTAAACATTTCTGAATCATCTTAAATATATACAAATTTCAGCTTGACTGAACTCTATTAGTTTCAGCATTTGAAAGGGAATTTTCAGGTCATGCTTGTTTCACAACCACGTAATTGAAACATGACCTCCTGCAACGCTGGAAAACAACAAAAAAGAAATCAATATATTTACCCGTGAAGTTAATGAGGTTGCCAGATTCATTAGATTTTAATGAGCAAGTCTGGGGAACACTCATATTTTTCCCTAATATAATAACTTCATTTCCAACTTCATAAGCCGGAGGAAGGGTGTCATTTCCTCATTAGTACTCTCAAAATGAGGTAACACGGGATGGAAATGAGTGGGAATGCATTAGGGAGACACAGAACTGACCGTTCAAACAATGAATCAAACATGAGTGATGGAAGTATAGTGAAGGTGTGGGAGTTTGAGATGTGATTAATCTTGTAGAAGGTTATCTATTTTTTCTTTAAGAATAACGAGGATAATTGTACCATAGTTACGATATGGTTTGAGTTTCTATTTTCTATACAAAATAAACAATGAGCTCTCGTTCTGGGACAGACGTAAAGAGAAAGAGACAGGGCAGATAGACAGACAGACAGACAGACAGAGACACACAGAGATACAGGCAGAGAATGGCATAAAGAGGAAAAGAAACAAACATGATGTATTAGACGCGAGAGATATTTGAAATGGGCATAAGAACATCCTTTTCACAAATCATTGAATAGGAAACCAAATTTTGGTGATGCCTTCCTTAAATAGAACCTCTAGAGAATAGAACCCCATTAGGACGAAACCCAGTTACTTAGATAAAGGGTTATTCTCTCACGTTCAATTACGAAAAACAAAATTGTAGGAGATTAGATACACAAGACTGAGGAATAGGATGGAACCTAATTTGTAAATGGGCAATGGTGCTGAGAATACGTAATTGGTTGCCAACCTCTAGACCCCCTGGACAGATCCTTTCCACCCTGGGAATCAGATCCTCTCCCTGAAATGGATCAGCTCCACAGAGGATCATAAACCTTGCCCGACTCTTATGCATATTTATGAACCATCGATCCAAGATGGCGCCTTGCACAAAATTGGGGGCGAAAAAAAAAATGAAAAAGAAAAATTTTTATCTCAGCTACTCACTAGAATATATTAGATTTTCATCAGAGTGTTGACGGAGATTGAGAGAGAGAGAGAGAGAGAGAGAGAGAGAGAGAGAGAGAGAGAGAGAGAGAGAGAGAGAGAGAGAGAGAGGTTATTAGAACATAGAGCCTCGTAGGTTCTTGATAAGTTATTATCTTATCTGTCTTATCTTCTTCATCATCACAAAGTTCGGAATTTAGTTTCTGATAGCACACACACACACACACACACACACACACACACACCGCTTGCTTGTGGTCACATTATGAGTGAAGAATCACCTTTGTCGAGGTTGCATTATCGTCAGTTGACATAAGCTGTGACAATACCGTCTCGCCGAAGACCTCTTGGTCTCAGAGGAGTCCATCCTTTTCCTGCTAATGAACATAGCGCAGCCTTGAAGATCGACTTAGATAAAAAGAAAGGCTTTATGACCCCAGTATAACCTGGCCTTGTACTGGGATCGACTTGGATTAAGAAATGGCTTTAACTGCCTATTTCCAAGAATACAAAATTCTGTTCACTCTCGAATTTATCGATGAGAGAAACTTTGATAAATACCATCATTCATATTTCCTTCAAAAGTAAGGAAATTACGACTCAAATTAGCTAAATTTGGTCGAGTAAAAAGGATGTCATGGGATTTAAATGGGACGTAAACAAAAAAATTGACGATTATATATGAATAATGTTTACACCTGTTAAAAAGTCATCTAAAGCCTAAACTGGTTTTAAACTTATGTTCAAAACTCGTAAACAATCGTTCACCAAATGAGCAGGTAATGAACCTAATCAAAACACTGAATTTTATTGTTTTATAATCGTCGTGATTAGCCAGAATTCATTCATCTGATCAACTGATTCTGGATCAGCGTTCAAGTGAAAGTGTCGAAATTTTCTTTTTTTTTTCCTCCCCTTTTTTCTAAATACGTGTCAGAAATGGTTAAATCTCCTCTCTCCGTCAAGCCTCACATCTGTCTTGTTCTCACGTCCAGCATCCTGAAAGACTGTAATCACTTCAGTTTCATACAACTTCGTCACTACGAGACGAAAAATATAATGCTTGATGATATTAGGCAAGTCCTCCATGAGAGGTAAAATATGTAATTGGATTACATTAGTTACTCGAGGCTTATGCTGGAAGAAAAAAAAGGGGCGTGGGGAATTTTCACTGGAACAGCTTATAAAGGCAGAGAGAGAGAGAGAGAGAGAGAGAGAGAGAGAGAGAGAGAGAGAGAGAGAGAGAGAGAGAAACATGCTTCAGTAACTGACTTGCTTGATTTTCGTGCAAGAACTGGTTGCTTTATATGGGAAACTCTTCAATCTACTTTAAAGTACACTTAGAATTGATGAACAAGCTTTTAAGTGTTCATTCTCACTGATAGTCGCTGATGTGCACTGCTTCCAGTATCTTCAAGGAGTCGATACCACAACTTGTGGGTTCATAGTGGCATTTTTTGAAACATCTCTAACGTCAAATTGAGACGCTGAACTCTCTTCCCTACGCACCGTTTCGAACACCAGGGAGTCGAAACAGTTTGTAACTCACGTTTATCAAGTAATAAGTATCAAAATCGTGTTACGAATTCCCATAAGAGAAGCCAACTGGACCAGTGGAGTAGAAGGAGGAAGATAGAGAAGGAGCTTTTGTTGCCAACTTGTCTAGATTAGTTCCCCTCGAGGATAACCTCTCTTGTAACCCTCCC
The DNA here is from genome assembly GCF_036320965.1 of Panulirus ornatus. NCBI lineage: Eukaryota > Metazoa > Arthropoda > Malacostraca > Decapoda > Palinuridae > Panulirus > Panulirus ornatus. Next base: position 3,663,244 of record NC_092290.1, on the reverse strand, counting down.
ATCTCTTCGCCTTAAGTGAAGGTCGACTCTCTCTCTCTCTCTCTCTCTCCCACAAGAAGGTAAATCTGCCTTACGTTAAAGGAACCACTGCCGACATCTATGCCACTCCACCCCTCCTTCCCCCAGCCAACCACCCTCCCACGACTCTCTCTCTCTCTCCCCCCTCTCTCTCTTCCCCCCTCTCTCTCTCTCTATGTGTGTGTGTGTGTGTGTGTGTGTGTGTGTGTGTGTGTGTGTGCGTGAGTGTATGCATGTATGCATACATGTATATCGCCTACCCTCAGAGAAGTTCCCCCCCAGTAGGACATTACTTGGAGATAATATCTGTTTTAAGACTTGCAAGAATCCTCAGAGCAAAGTTCGTCCATGTTATATATCTCCGGCCGTGCTCTTACCACGCCGCCTACAGCCAGCGATAAATGTAATTGTCTTTCCCTTTCTGTGTCAACTCTATAAATTCATCCACAGTTCCCTCCAGTCCTACACAGAATGCTTTTGCATCCTGGATATCGTCTCGTTTCTATTCTTAAATGAAACCCTTTCTTTAATGGTAGATTGTAAGAGCAAAATAGAAAAAAACGACTGTAACATTGTCCCTTAGAGAATTTGATAACACAATTGAAAGGAATTATGGAATCAGATATTCTAAGTTATTGTGGACTCTGTGTATTATGTCAGTGGACCTGCTAGAAAGGTAATCATAAATGAGATAATTATTTCTAAAAAATATTATTCTTTACTGGGATCTATTGAATCTTACATCTCTGTGTATTTATGATTAATTTTCCATATATTTGCATTACCGTATGTTTGTAAGGGGGATAATGATCATGAAACAAAAGAGAAATATATATGCTACCACTGTAGAAGGTGTTCTCAAAGAAATGACCTGAATTCGAGGTAATAAAACTATTTTTCCCAGAAATGACTTCATAGAATGATATGATTTTCTACAAACTGACAGTTGATGTAACAGTAATGATAATAATAATGATAATAATAATAATGATAATAATAATAATAATAATAATAATAATAATAATAATAATTATAGTAATAATTATGATAATAATCATAATGATAATAATAATAATAATGATAATAATAACAACAATTATAAATAAAATAAAATTTAACGCGAGGTAGTTAAACGTGGCAATCGAGTACCGTAGACTTTTATCGGTTTTTGACAATTTAGGGCAGACTAAAGTAAATTATGAATTCCGACCTCAAGCGCCCGTTTTTGCTTTTATTCCGTGTTTGTTTCTATGCAAGACCAATGGACTTACATAATACAGTATAAGTTGAAAAATTATGTAAATTAAAGGTAAAGTTTAAATAAAGTAATATTTTAGACATTTACCTTGAGAAGCTAATTTAAGATCTCCGTGCTCTACCCACTATATGCAATACGGAAGGAGCAAAGACATGAGAAAAGACTTTTATTATAAATCCTTTTGTTGTGTTAAAGATAATTCTTGATAGTTTATTTAAATTACGGATTAATGTAGATGAATAGTATATAAATTTGACACCCAAATGGTCAGACAATCGAGCAGCTTAGACAACCTTAGATTATAATCTAAGTAGCGAGAGTATGTCAAAGATAAAGCCAATGATAACCTGCTTAGATAAAGCTTGATTATAACCCATGAATAAAGTATATAATATAATATGGTTATACTTTGTGTCGTGTTTAGAAGAACTGTTAATAAGTCTGTGAATGATGGACACGGAAGCCTTGAAAACAGACATAGGAATAGCTACAGTAGACATCAAGGACACTATACGTACATTATGGCTACTAAGGACGTTAAGAAAATTACACAGGACGTCAAGGGAATCACGGACAACGTACGTACATACCACGGACGGCCATCACAATAAACCCCAACCAAGGACATAAGTGTATCAAAGCACGATTTCCTTCCACACAGCAGCTGTTCAACTCTCAAGGACCCAATCCAAAGTTGATCATCATTCATTCTCAATACTCAGGAGGAATTGAGAGAAGTAATTAATCACAGAAGTGTTCAGGAACTCTGACTGGGCTTCGTCAAACAGCGTGGGAGTGAGGCTCGTGAATGTGTGGAGATATAAGCTGGCAATTTCATCACGAATAAGTTCAATTTTATACACACACACACACATATATATATATATATATATATATATATATATATATATATATATATATATATAGAGAGAGAGAGAGAGAGAGAGAGAGAGAGAGAGAGAGAGAGAGATAGAGAGATAACTTTAAATGGCCATTTTCCATTAGATCGCCCATTTACTTCCCTCCTTTGTCGAAGGATGCGACCAAGTATTCGACAAACGCAACAAAGAAATGTATATCAGTTGTTAGTTGTGGGTCATCGTTTTACCCCCCCCTCCCCACCCACCCACACACACACACACACACACACACACACACACACATCCTCAATTCAGTCAAATCTAAGTAAAGGCCGTTGGAATTGATATTCCCCAATCGTTTCCCCTCGTCTTCAGTGATTGTCTTCCAATCCTTGCCTCTCAGATCTTATGAAGGATGAGTGGCCAGAGGATTCAAACCTTGAAACTCATTAGAAGAAGGAGTCAAAAATGTTTAGAAATACGAGCCCGTAAACCTCACCGTAACGGCAACAAAAGAAAACGCCAAGTGAGAAATTTAGTTGCGGGGGTTCGAACCTTTGGCATAATTCAATTTTTCCTTAATACTTCAAACAACTCACCCACAGTGCTTCCAAACTCACATCTGCCCAGTAGATGAGAAGTAATGATTGTGACCTTATGACCTGACCTCCTGAACAAATCTTCTCTACTCTTGACCTGCGTTGAAAGTTAGCGATACAAGAATAACAATTATCATACTTGAGAAATCTAATCATTAACTAACCTAACCTAATCTAACCAAACAATCACATGTGTTGGTTACTGGTGGCGCATCATCTGTACACCAGTGTTTGTGTGTGTGTGTGTGTGTGTGTGTGTGGACCATCAGTTTCTGGGAATTTCGTATTTCTCACATATCTTGTATCAACAATATGAAAGAATTAAGCCTCATTCTCGATAAGAATGACTTCCTTTTTCGCTATAAACGCCATAACGAGATTTTTGCACTAACACACAGAGTCTCTCTCTCTCTCTCTCTCTCTCTCTCTCTCTCTCTCTCTCTCTCTCCCTACCTGCGCCGAAGATAAGCGACCCAGCTCGTAATGAGACGTGTAACAAGCTAAGAAACTACTGCCCCCTTCCTCGCGTCGAGGCTATATTGTCTGTAATCCTTGCCTAATCACTGCCAATTTGGACTCTATCATCACGGCACACGTGGGCCAAAGGCTCCCCCGTAAAACGAATCGTTAAGTGGGATATTCTCTGGGGAGAATATCCCTCTTCGGTCGGAGGTGAATACCCCTCCTATCACCCGATATTCTTCTGTGATGGGGAATATCTTGTCTTCGATACCTTTCCGTATTTTGTTCGTTTTCCTTCAGAGAGAAAATGTGAGTACCTTATTTCTCAATATCCTTCTATTTTTTCATTTCTCCTTTTCCTGCAAGAAGCTAAGTAACTCAAACTTCAATGATTACTTTTCCTGCAAGAAGCTAAGTAACTCAAACTTCAATGATTACTTTTAATGTCCTCTCAAAAACTAATCGTTTCAGAGGTAAGACAATTGTTTCAATTACCATCAAATTTAGGTTGATAACAAATTTCCCATGTTATCTTTTGTCTGAGTATCTCATACATGTGACTCTTGACTTCCCTGGCTACATATATGTATACATATATGTATGCATATTCTTTCCTTTTGCTTGAAAAGTAATCCAACTGAAGGAAGTGATATTCTGAAACTTCTCAACAGCTGAAGTTTGTTATCATACACACCATTCATGCAACTGAAACTTCCTTTCCATCTGAAGCTGATAGTGAGGAAACACAGTGTTAGTTTCAATCTGAGACAGAAGGAGAAACTTAGAACTCGAAACTCAGTTTCATTTTGAACCTGAAGTGTAAGCTTTACGTATGTCACAAGTGAGAGATATGTTATCTCTGTAACAGAGTAACGAGAAGGGTCCTGTGTGAGAATATGTTAGGGAAGGAGTAAGGGAGGGAGTGGTGGAGAGTAAGGGAGAGAGTGGTGGAGAGTGAGGGAAAGAGTATGGGGAGTGAGTAAGGGAGGAAGTGGCGTGGAGTAAGGGAGGTGAGTGAAAGCGGGAGGATCCACCACCACAATATATATTCAGTGGTGTCTCCTTATCCTGTGATGGATGGGATCAAGTAGTCTGGGGAGAAGGGGGAGGGGGGAAGTGAGAGTGCCTGGTGATGGTAACGGTGGAAGTGTGGTGGTAGTGGGGTGGTAGCGTTGGCAGTGATGATAGTGTTGGAAGTAGTGGTGGTAGTGAGGTAGTGGTACCTACATTAATACCACATTATCTCCACTGAACGTTTACCCCAGGTGCCCATACATCAACCAGACTTAAGAAGTAAGGGGAAACAGATGTGTTAGCTGCGATATAATAGTGAACCTTGGGTGAGATAGTACATAGATATGTTATCTAATGAAGAATATTTCTGGTGACCTAGAACCCTATGTGTATCTACATAGCTCTCTGTCTCACTACCGAGACACAGCTCTTGCTATAGTTTGTCAGATCTAACTTCACATCATCTTTCTATTAACAAAGGTTACGAAGATTTGTCATCTGTAAATAGAACATATTTGAAAACTGGGTTATAGGAACGCCACTACCATAGGGTTTATCAATCCCGAACTATATCACACGAAACTTCACTATTATTTCTAGATTACAACCCAGACATAAAACATAGCAAGATATTGCAAGACTTGAGGTCATTTCGGCAACGATGGGGACCAGAAACTGTCACATCGATTCATCACAAGGTTCTTTTTCCTCTCTCTCTTCCATCATTTATCACCTCTATGAACCGTATCACAAAACACGAAAGCCAAAAATTTATATTGCATTATGTTTGGGTCCATTTATCTCCAGGCTGTTGGCTGACGCCTTCCACGAACGGGTTGTCGTACAGCGTCACCAACTGACGAGAAATTGTTCGAGTGGTTGGCGCGTTTCCATATCAGATGGCGATATTTCCCTAGCCACAACTTATGCAAATAGGGAGAACAAGACGAGGTTTTTTTTCCCCCTTCCACTTTTCCCTCCCGTCGTTATACGGTCTTCGCGTATGATCCATGCATCTGATTACTGTCTGATCGCCTATTTCCAAAAGTTACCATCGGCTGGCGAAGGGTGTTAAAGAAAACCGCGCCAGTGTTGGCGTGTTTTACGAGACAGTTGGCGAGGTCTCCCCCAGCCAGAACCTGTAACTTCTGCTCAGTGAAGACAGTCGTTGACTCTTGTCTCCCTTCCTTCTTTTTATTTCCCTCTGCTCGAGAAAGATAGCTTCCTGGATCCTTTATCGATCCTTTATCTTCTTTCTATGTTCTTATTGTTATCCTCTATTCATGCTTATCACGAATATACTTACTCGAGTATGAGTAAGTTACATGCATGGATTCTGAACGAAGAACCATTGCCAGTAAAGCACTAACAGGTACGTCTTCTATATTACTGAACTACGTTGAATAGCATTCAGTACTATATATATCCAGTAATATAGTTATATATTGCTAATAATTTAATCTATTAGTTCTTTAAACTTACTGATTCTTTCTCAAAATTCCAGTAATCTCATAAGTACATTTTGGAAACATCAATATGAAATCTCAAAAACCTCATCCAAAGGTGTGTGTGTTAGTTTGTATGATTTATACAAATTGGAAAACGAAACTTATTGAACGTCGTATAAATTCAACAAGTAATGTAATTCTGGAGATATTAATGTGGTTCAGAGTCATTTATAATATCTAATGTGTTTATGGTTCATTGCGAATATTATGAATGCTCCTCCATCACCATAATTCTATTGCCACCAACACACCATTTCTGCCACCATCATGCCTTCCTTGCCACCATCACGTCATTTCTGCTACTGTCATGTCATTCCATGTCAACCCTTTCACCATACCACGAACCATAACATTCCTAAAAGTTATTCTGCCTTATCTTATCTTTAATCTGCCTTATCTTAGAATCCTTTTTTTTCATACTTTTTTGGCAGAAACCATCGAACTAACTTTATCTACTGATAAGGTTTAAGGAGCTTCCCTTATGACAGTAGAAATGAGAAGGAGAACAGAAATGTGCATACGTCAGAGGAAACTGTAAGAGGATAAGCACTCCTCACCAGAGAAGGTTGCGTGCGTGTGTGTGTGTGTGTGTGTGTGAAGGTAATTTAAGAAGATTAATACAAATCCTCTTTTCGTCTCTTTTCGTCTTATCGCAGGATCCCAGGTTTTTGTACGGAAACCAGGTTCTCAGGTGCTCTATCGCGCCCTCCTACTACTCGACGTTTTCTATGTAATATATATATATTGTGTGTGCGTGTCTGTCTGTCTATCTGTCTGTCTCTGTCTGTCTGTCTATCTGTCCGCTAACTTTTAATCTTTTAAAAAGGAGACTTGAAGTGCGTCTCCCAAGATGGATAACAAGGTCAGAGGGCCAAAGCCCCCCTTATTTGCATATACCGTCTGGGAACATGAAGGCCCTTCCACCTCCTCTGCCTTCAGTTCCACCCTCTATTCCACCTTCTTCTCCTTACCATAAACATGGTGGAGAGGCAAGCCATGGATGATTTAACCACTCTCTCCTCCACCATATAACCAGGTGATTCTTACTCTTAAATCGATGACGATTTATGTGGGACATGAATACGAAACCCTCACCCACAATCGTACTATGGTATCATGAATTCCCATGATATGAAACTGCCATGATGTACTATCGTACTAAAATGAATGGATCTTTAAAGCCCCACGAAGGTTCCACCATCATGGCACCATATCATGACACCAGAAGGTAACCAAGAGACGAAATATCAGTGCCATGAATATGGAAGGGATGAGTGACAATTTCCCCTCCTAATGTTGGAAGGTGAGGTGGTGTGTGAGTAGGATGCCCCCTCATTTGGCAGCGATGAGGAAATGAGAACACGATAGTGGACAGGATCCCTTAAAGGGAAACCAATTTCATCAGATGAGTTGAGGAAATATTTTCATACACTCATTATAATGAGCCATAATTCAATCAACTGAAAACAGACCCATGGGCGTCATCTAATTAGTTCCTATGAACTTAATGAGGTAATTCTATACATGCATACACTTAGCAGTATAAGTTCTGAACGTTTTTAAACCAGAAAATACAATGTGTTCGCATGAATTACTTCCTGCACCCTGGGAAACCAATACACGATTACCGGTTCTTAATTAGCCAAGGTGATTACGGTATTTAACGAGTTGGTAGCTTGGTTATGCCTTTTATGGACTTTACTCCGTTTGAAAATATTATCTTGTTGAGAATGGAAGATTTGACTCAATGTCGAAGTCAGAGAAAAATCTATTTTGTTCAAAAATCAAAATGTATAGAAAATGGCCAAGAAATCTATAATAAATATATGGAAAGAGATGTATTGAAAAATGGAGAAGTCTGTCGTGTTCTTATCTTTCCTCTTAATTAAGGGATCTGATTACAGAGACCCCCCCCCTGATTATGGGGGTCTGACAGGTCTATCAAAAGCTCTGATTCAGGGGATCTTATTCTGGAGAGGGTGGCCAAGCTGGGAATCGAACCCACTTCTTGGCTGCTCAGCGTCTCTGGTCATCACCAGAGAACTGATACATCAACTCATAGTCTTATTTCACACACTTATAATCTATACACCTCGCATTCTTTAATTCAATACATATTTTAGCGAATTAGAATGTCAGTGATTGATATATATATATATATATATATATATATATATATATATATATATATTGATTCATTGGTAATCTTTACCATAGTGAACTAGCTCCCGTATGAGAGAGAGAGAGAGAGAGAAAGAGAGAGAGAGAGAGAGAGAGAGATGATCCTAGCGTTAATGATTTTTTATAATGACGATGAGAACTGATGGCGTTAATGTCCAAAAAATGACGTTATTAATGGTGACAGTGAGCGAATAGACCAGCATTATTTTCAAAGTGACTATGGTGTTAAAAGGCAATATTTTCTCTCTATGACTTTCCCTCTGTGGCCATTAATCATGGTGACTAAATCCAAATGTTGGTTGTAAGTGCTTTTTCCGGGCTGGTTTCCTGCTGTTAATTAACATTCAGTAATTCAACCTTAACCCGTCAGTATCATTTTAGCCGTCAATAAGTTTTCATGGCAACAATTTAACTCTAAAAAAATAATTCAGTAGAACAAAACGAACAGTTTCATTTAGACGTATTGAAATGGGCGTATGAGATTACATAATTATTGTTCAGTGATGTTGTAAAGTAATTGCATCATCTATGAGATAATCAGACAATAGATTCTTCCCTTTCTTAAATCAGTTTACTTTTTTTATTATCATTTCTATGTTGTCAGGTAAATCAATGTGCATTAGTTGTATTATTCTAATTCGTTACTAATTAACGTTCCTCACTTTTTACCGTTTTTTGACCTCATCGTCGTCCATTTGACAACCCTGCCAAGCGTGTTATGACAAGCAACACTTGACAGCTCTAACACTCGCCACTCTGACAGCCTTGACACCCCAGCCAGCCTTTGACATCTTCCAACAACCACCATGAAAAACAATGAAATTTGACCTTTCAGTACTTCGAAAAGGTCACCCTCTGACAGCCCCTAACAATTTCTCTTTGACAGTTACTTCATATCTTAGATATCTACCCATTTGACAGCCTCCCTGAAGCTCTCCTTGACAACACACACCCTCTCCACCTTCCATTCCCTCGCCCACGCTGGCCTGATTCTTAAAGCACTCCTGTTTGCTCGAGGGACCAAGGCCTCCGCGACATCCGATACTGGACGTTCGCTAAAAGGGAGTTCCAGCTCGGTTTCTGTCATCTGATCGCTGGCCACAAGAGACGCTGGATAATTACGTACAATTCACTGAAAGTCTCTGGCGAACGACCTGGTTTGAGAATCTGGTCGCCAGGCGACGGTGGCTCGCTGTCGAGGTGGCGTTTGCTATGGCTGGAAGAACATCTTGAAATAGGCGGCGACGAGCGTGATCATTGGCTCGCTCGCTCTCTCTCTCTCTCTCTCTCTCTCAAATCTCACCTCCGTGCTTGAGTGTCCTTGGCGTCGCCCTACCGTTATGATCCGGGGTTTCAACATGAGAAGAGGAGGGATAGGATGGTGTTGGTGTTCAGCTGAGGAAGTCTGTGTCTGTGATGCTGCGTCGTAGCTTCAGGGACTCGATGGAGGAAGGGCACAGTTCGGAAGAAGCCCAGAGGAGGTCAAGAGCCGCCTGGAGGAGGAAGAGGAACTGGTGAGGTTGGTTATGGAAGGGCCACGTAGTCACGTCTTAAGATTTGTTCAAGTTGTCGTGCAGGGTTGGTCAACATGATGGCTTTTCACTTCAGGAAAATATATATATATATATATATATATATACATATTTTTCTTTCAAACTATTCGCCATTTCCCGCATTAGCGAGGTAGCGTTAAGAACAGAGGACTGGGCCTTTGAGGGAATATCCTCACCTGGCCCCCTTTTCTGTTCCTTCTTTTGGTGATGGTCGATATAGAGCACTGTTGTCTAGGTTATACTGCGAGAGAAGACCCGTCATAAATGATTGTGAAAAATTACAGGTGTAGAATGAGCCCAGGTTGATAATGATCAGTATTATTCATCAAACATAGAAGGTAACAGCAAGTATAATAACTAATTAACCACAAATCAAATGAAAAGCAATTTCCCAGCACACAACATGAAACTATGTTAATACAACCATAAGTGCATTCAACCACAAAGGCAGCTTAACTTATATAAAAAAAAAAAATTCGTTACGCTCCCCTACCACACCACCACACCTCGGGGAAGATCCACTACACCACAAGATGCCGTCTGGGTTGAGACTGCCGTGGAAGGCGTCGGCGCTGATATATAATGAGTGGGTATGAGGCCCGGCTTGTCTCAGTCAAAGTGAGACGAAGCAACAAGGACTTGTATGAACACAGAACGATCTAGTTCCAACGTGGCAGAGAGGCAGTGTTGCGTAGTATGGAGGACAAAATAATATAAGATTTTAAATTTAAACAAGATGTTAGGAGAGTACATGATAATATATATTATACATATATGCAAAGATTCGAACACCGTACCATTTGCGTGGTAGCTGGGAACGCTAACTGCGAGGCTATGATCGCCCAACAACAGGGAAACGACTATTCGATTGTTAGTAATCCAATACCCTTAAACAAGATCTTAGGAGAGTACATGACAATATCCTTTCATATCTAGGATGACTATTAGTACATAGAATGATGGCAAGTATCAGTGTAGTATATTACATGCCATTCTCTCGTTTTTACCATAAAATTGCCATGTTCATAATCTGTAATACAATATGCTTAATACAATAAGCGGGATATGTAGCTAATGAATAGCTTTATCGTGAAGGCAAATAGAACAACAGACAGAAAAGACTATACAGAGGTTTTCATGATTTTTTTTATTATTACATTTAAAAAAAACCCTACAAGTCTTGATGCAAAATTGATGCCATTAAATTCACTGTTACTAAATGCTCAGACGTAGCGATTTTCCTCTACTTAATCTATCATGCATATTGTGTTATGAATTTCAATCATGCTATCACGATTTTGAACGAGATAAGATAATAGAAAAAGTGTCCGGTCAGCAGGAAAATGAGGAAAAAAAGTTTTTAAACACCAGAAGATGACTATGTGTTGTACGAATATGATAAAATGGCTTTAGCACTGTTAAAGGAGGGGCGATAGATTCTGAAACACGCTGAAGACTTTTGAATGCTATTACGGCGAGTGATAATATGTGACGCCAGGAGGCCATGATCCAAAGGAAAAAAAACGAAGCGTTATTGAACCGATGGTGTCAGAGGAGAGGCCGGCTGGTAGTGGTGGCAGAAGCCGTAAAGTGCTGGCAGACCTGGTACGGTAGTAGACGCAGGAACGGTATGATGTTGGTGTCAGGAATAGCACATGGTGATGGTGTCAGGAATGGCACAGGAATGGTGTCAGGAATGGCACAGGAATGGTGTCAGGAATGGCACAGGAATGGGTCAGGAATGGCACGGTGGTGGTGTCAGGAATGGCAAAGAGGTGGTAGTGATGGTGGTGGTGTCATCAATGGCTTATATGACGAAAGACAACAGCTTCAAACCCCCCCTCTCCCTTCCATCCAACCCTACCCTCGAATCACCTTGTTATCCTGTGGCTTTACGAGTTATCTTAACAACATCGAGCTCCTGTCTTGACGTGGTACACCACATAACAAAGTAAATATGTATATTTCTCTACATATATCACTTTACAGTGAGACTTTTTCATTTGCTTGGGTTAATTCATTCATGAATTAGACCTCGTTTTAAAGTTAGGGTTAAAATTCTTAGCTCGTTTTGGGACTATCAGCTGATACTGAAGCACAAACTCCAGGGTCGAATCCTTGTTCGGACAGTTCACAGTCAATCCAGCTGTTCATCCACACCATGAGAAAATAAAATAAAAAAGACACTTAAGTATTCTGTGTTATTATTGGTCTTGTTATGCATGTTGACTAAGATCCCTCAAAATGTAATCCTAATCATTGGGTTACAACTTATGGAAGTTCGTCGACCCTGCAACAACAAGTTGTAGATTAATGTTGATAACCGTAGATGTTGTAAACATCCTGATTGGTCAATGACGCTCTATTTCAAATATATAACGAATTTTGATCTTGAGAAAAGAGGAGATGGTCATATACCTCAGTTAGGTAACTGGAAAATGTAGACCCGATCGGTAAAATACCACCAGATACTTTTCCGTGAATAGGGTAAAAATTTGCCTGCCTACTGTATCTCCCGCCCACAGTGGCTGGGGGGCCAGGAGGGGTAAGGCATTGTCTCTCCCAGCAACTAAGACAGGGGCATAAAGCTGCCATATTTATGTTGTCACTATATATGCAAATGAAATAAGGGAGAGAGAGAGAGGTGGCCAGCAAGCTTGGGTGGCTAGCTGAGCGGAAACCACTCACCTTCTTCGCTGCCGTCAGGGTCCACTTCGAAGAGATCGTAACGAAGAAGACGTAAGAAAATGAGGGACGAGTATGATACGGTTAATGGCATGGGTACTTAGTCACTATGAGTCTGGAGACAATGTAAGGTCTTCTAAAGGAATTTCTGCCTCGTATATCTCAGCATAGATAAGCTAACAGTGTGTCAGCTATCTAAACACAGTGTTATATAGCAAGATACCTAGACAGATAGCCATTTAAACGCCACCACATTTAAGTAAAGGTCATTAATGGATTATCATCATATCATCCCCCAAATGACTATTTCAGCCTGGGAAATTATGCTGATGGGAATACAATGAGGTTTGCCTCCCATGCATTAATTTTTCATCTGTGGTTCTCATATCGCGAGGAACTCACTTTCACTACGTTATAAACTCGCAGGAACTCACCTTCACTACGTTATACACTTCCAGGTACTCACCTTCACTACGTTATACACTTCCAGGTACTCACCTTCACTACGTTATACACTTCCAGGTACTCACCTTCACTACGTTATACACTTCCAGGTACTCACCTTCACACTTCCTCGAATACATGATTTCTTGATATTATGGAAAACTTCTTGATTTAAGAAAGTCACCATAAAGACAACACATTACCACAATGATACGATAGTGAAAAAGAGGAAGCGAATGATTCTATAAGAATAAAAGAATTCTTATATCCTCTAATCAGGATATGTAACATAGACTTATGTGAAGGTGGCATAGACTTCATTTAAGCATTCTTTGTCCTGATGGCATAGTTGTTATTAATGAGAAAAAAACACACGGACACTTTTCTTTTCCCTTTTTTTCCTCTCTCTCTAGACCAGACATGAGACCCGTCTCGGAGGAAGGGTGGCTATCTAAGCCAGACGGGACGTGACCTAGAAAGACAACCCAACCTGACCTCCTCTCCCAGACGGGTCAACAGGTGGGCCACTCTTTCTCTCTCTCTCTCTCTCTCTCTCTCTCTCTCTCTCTCTCTCTCTCTCTCTCTCTCTCTCTCTCTCTCACACAGGTCGTAAACCGGTGGCGGTGTCCTTCCTTCCTCCCACGCCCTCCAATGACTACCACGCCCTCTCGTGGTGACATTGCTCCCACGCCCTCCCGTGGTAACATGGTTCCCACACCCTCCAGTGGTGAAGTTGCCCCCCCCCCCCACGCCCTCCCATGGTAACATGGTTCCCACGCCCTCCCATAGTGGCGTGGCACCAGGTGCCCTACATAATCATGAGGCTTTGTTGACATTAATTACTCACCCATCAGCCTCGTCTAATATATGGTGTCATGGCCTCCTCCCCCCCCCAACCCCACTATCTACTACCCCCCCCAATCCAATACCTCCCCCACTACCCCCACTACCCCCATCAGCTGATTACATCCCCCCCCAATCTTTTCACAGCGAAATCTCTCTCACGTAAAACCTTTTCTACAGTCTATAATTCTTTATATGGTATACTATATCCCTGTAATTATAGGAGTGTCACTGATATACGCAAATATGTTTGGATATTGATGTATAGAACACGTTGGATCCTGACTGTCTGTCAGTTTGAGTCATATGGGCTTGGTCTCAGCTTAGATAATCTTGTGATTTTATTAAACATATACGTAGGAGCGATTGATCAAGGCGCCTCAGTACTGTGCTTGAACGTGTGTGTGAGTGTGTGTGTGTGTGTGCGCATGGAGAGAGAGAGAGAGAGAGAGAGAGAGAGAGAGAGAGAGAGAGAGAGAGAGAGAGAGAGAGAGAGAGAGATGGGGAGGAATGACAAGAGACTAAGAAGGAGAGGTTGAGAGGGTGAGGCTGAGAGACCAGTGGTATAATAAGGTACCATAAAACCTTTATTTGTTGTTTACGACCTTTAGCCTCGCCCTAAAACCTGCATAAACAAATAAACCCGCGGGACGACAGATGGTGTTTCAGATGGACCCCAAGAGGCTGCTGGGTTTCTTGCCAGCTGCCAGATGGTTCCCAAAGGTTCGAATCATGATCTCTGAACCATCTAAGAAGGTAAAGGGTTCGAATGACGACACCTAATGTGCTCTTCATCTCCATAATGTCAGGGGATCTTCACTCACTGGCCTTCAGATTTCCTCTAAGGTTGGCCATTACTATTCAAGTAAAGATAGACAGTAAAGATGTTCAATACTTGAGAGAGAGAAGGTTAAAGCGTTTCATACCAGTTCCTTAACTGTGAAAATCATATCATAAATAGGTCCAGTAGAACCCCTATTGCACTAAGTTCTCATACCAGTAATCTCTGACAAGCGGTTGTCCATAAAATGTCTATTGAAACGTTTTCTTTTCTCCTTCTGGTGTCGGCCTATGCCAGGTACTCATCATCAACTCGACCCGAGTGGAGGGAAGCTGGGCAGTTTAGTTGGCTTGGGGGGCCGACCGTGCCCTGTCCTGGATACGTACCAAAAGCCTCCTGATTCATAGCCGTCGCTGTTGAGCATCACAAAAATGGAGGATCATGTAAGAATTTTTTGTCCTAAGGAGAAATAGAAGATAGAAATATGATACGGTATAGAAATGTTATGTCAACAGGTCACGCTTTCAGAAAGAGTCATTGTCTCTTTCACACAGCGATTCCTTTTCAGCCCTCGTGTTTGAGGACGTAGGTGGTATTAAAGCCCTTTTAATTCCCTATGTTTGTGGAAGGAGATAGGATCTGGTCCCTTCCACTCGCCAAGCAACGGGATCTAGATTAATACTATTTGTTCTACCAACAACACTACCCAGTCTTTCCCTATCTGTTCTTTATCCTCTGGGGTGATGATCCAGGTAGAGAGACTCCATCTAAGTGAGTTCAAACACTCCTCTCACCAGTCCAGTGTCTATCCCTAATACACCACTTGATCCCCATAATTACAGCTATCCTCTATCATCCTTTCGAGCACTTTGGTTCGGGGGAACCTCTGTCTATGCCTATTTCTTGCGCTCTTCATGCATCCTGCAGCTATCAAATCATGAGAGACACAAACACCTTTTTTTTTCTTCATCATACGTCGAGAGCTTCAGTCGAGGGCAAATTTCCTCATGGAGGCCAGGCTTTAAATACAATATATAAAAGGCTAAAAAGAAGTAGATATGTAAAGAGAGAAGAGTAAGTGATCGATGATATATAGATAAACGTATCTATTTTTCTTTCAGACACACATGTTCATCAAGTGTAGATACAGTTCACTGTGCGAAGGATCGGATCACCATTGACGCTGCGAAATAAAGATGCCATCAGCTGCCATGGCTCTCCAGGGACTGGCTTTGCTACAGTAGCCTCGTCAGCCTCACTCCATACCACCTCCTTGATTAAAAGCATCGGCAAAAGGCGAGAAGTGTCTTTTGATCAGGATCTGAGATCAAGCTGTAACGTAAGATTGAAGTCGAGAGCCAGCAAAAGATCTAATTATTGTGCTCAGTTGGGGGGAAAAAAAGGGGGGGGGGGGGGGAATCTGTTCATCAAAGTGATCAAAGGAGTTTCTTTCCGAAGAGAAATATTGCATTTAGGATATAACTTTTTGTTGATATAATGATATTAACTTTTTTTTTTTTCTTGTTGAATCGAATCTTTTTAAAAAGTCTTGACTTCCAACTATATGTAAAGATGCTTGAAAGAAGCAGTACGACATGATTTTCTAACGACTCCTAAGGTTCAATAAAGTTTTGAAACACTCATGAAATCCCAGTATACACATACACACACACACATGTTCGAAACAGTACCGAAACTATGTGTCCCTACCTGTCGAAGAAGGTATAGCAAACGATACTGCTTCAGTACGGCTTTGTCTCTGCCCGTTCGAGACAGAGGTTTGGGTACAGCTTCCACTCGGTGTGTCCCACGTTTGTTTAATGTCCGTGAGACTTTAGTCACCTAAATGCATTAAAGCTGTTTCATTTTTATAGTCTCCTCCTCGCTCTCTCCTCCTGCCTTATGAAGCACTTCGAACTCTCACAATGAGCGCCTCAAATCACCTCATTCGCCAGTCCTTTGAGAGCTTTAAAAGCTCTTCAAATGTCTTTACTACTGTACTCGCCCCATGAATGAGCGAATTTCTCCCCTCCTCCCCCATTCCTAAACACCCTATTCTTTACCTCCCCCTCATACCCACGTAGTCACAATCTCCTTCCCAAATGTCTCTCTATAATGGAATATCCCATCATATCGTCTGTCCTTTGCTTGAATCCTCGCATCATAAACGTAACTTCAGGATTGTGAAAGAATAAAAATCAACGAGCTGAAATTATTGAAGCCATGAAGCTGAAGTTCCTCAAAAGAATTGACAATGATTAAGTTTATAAATCTCCCCCCCCCCCAATGCCCCCCCACCCTCGGTGTATAATTACAGGAGTTTGAATAAGATTATACACATTTACGAGTTAATCCTGGACAGGTGCGTCATTAGACGTAATTACGGTGCTCTGTGATCAGGTGAGATTATTCATAATTGACATTAAGTGTAGGTGTATACTTTGTGTATGTGTGTGTGTGTGTGTGTGTGTGTGTGTGTGTGTATCAGTATGTGTATGTATGTGATTTTGTGTGTGTGTGAATGTGTTTGTATGTGTGTGTATTATGCAGTGCATGTTTGTGCTTGTATGTAAGTATATAATTGAGCGTGTGTGTGTGTGTGTGTGTGTGTGTGTGTGTGTGTGTGTATGTGTGACAACTCATGCCCACCGTACTCCACTCGTAATATAGCTCACAATTAGCGGTGACAACATGGCCTAACAGAGCCCATACATAACATATCCCGTCATGGCCCACACAGAGGAACCCAACATAGCCCAGCGTATAACACAACCCATCTCATCCCACACGTAAACTTACCCCAACACAGCAAAATCATCGCCCACTCCCCGCAACACAGCAAAATCATCGCCCACTCCCCGCAACACAGCCCAGTTATAAACTGAGCAACAACAACAAAGCCACCCAGTTCCTATGGTGACGTAATTTGCAGCAGCAGCAGCAGCAGGAGAAATAGTAGTGGAGGTGAATAAGAATGGAGACTCCACATCCACACACTGTGTCTCAGTTCCTCCATACTTTCTTCCTCGATGATCCCCGCCCTTGGATTACGACCGGTCCCCGACCCTCCGTATGGCCTCGTCACCGCTCGACTAACAGCCCAACCAGGCACTTACGAGGCTACGGAACACAGCTTTTAGGTGCGGGCCGCGAGGGGTTTATAGGCATACCTTATTGATCCGAGGCATTAGAGAGATAAGCCACCAGGACACTGGGTTGATAGAGGTGCAGAAATTGCCACCAATTCTCCCTCGCTTCTGTCAGTTTGGTTTAGTAGGTATTGGGGGGGTACTTTTAGGACTGGGGTGAAGGGGGGGGGGGTTAAGGAACTAGTGCCACTACCCCATTGTTGGGGTACCCTCACTGTTACCATAGTAGCCTGGTTGGGGGGGGGGGGATACTTTCAGTGTTGCCACTACCTCTTCTTCTTGGTATTAAAAGGGGGTAGGTACCTCCGATGCCACTACCTCTTCTTCTTGGTATTAAAAGGGGGTAGGGTACCTCCGATGCCACTACCTCTTCTTCTTGGTATTAAAAGGGGGTAGGGTACCTCCGATGCCACTACCTCTTCTTCTTGGTATTAAAAGGGGGTAGGTACCTCCGATGCCACTACCCCTTCTTCTTGGTATTAAAAGGGGGTAGGTACCTCCGATGCCACTACCTCTTCTTCTTGGTATTAAAAGGGGGTAGGTACCTCCGATGCCACTACCTCTTCTTCTTGGTATTAAAAGGGGGTAGGTACCTCCGATGCCACTACCTCTTCTTCTTGGTATTAAAAGGGGGTAGGTACCTCCGATGCCACTACCTCTTCTTCTTGGTATTAAAAGGGGGTAGGTACCTCCGATGCCACTACCTCTTCTTCTTGGTATTAAAAGGGGGTAGGTACCTCCGATGCCACTACCTCTTCTTCTTGGTATTAAAAGGGGGTAGGTACCTCCGATGCCACTACCTCTTCTTCTTGGTATTAAAAGGGGGTAGGTACCTCCGATGCCACTACCTCTTCTTCTTGGTATTAAAAGGGGGTAGGTACCTCCGATGCCACTACCTCTTCTTCTTGGTATTAAAAGGGGGTAGGTACCTCCGATGCCACTACCTCTTCTTCTTGGTATTAAAAGGGGGTAGGTACCTCCGATGCCACTACCTCTTCTTCTTGGTATTAAAAGGGGGTAGGTACCTCCGATGCCACTACCTCTTCTTCTTGGTATTAAAAGGGGGTAGGTACCTCCGATGCCACTACCTCTTCTTCTTGGTATTAAAAGGGGGTAGGTACCTCCGATGCCACTACCTCTTCTTCTTGGTATTAAAAGGGGGTAGGTACCTCCGATGCCACTACCTCTTCTTCTTGGTATTAAAAGGGGGTAGGTACCTCCGATGCCACTACCTCTTCTTCTTGGTATTAAAAGGGGGTAGGTACCTCCGATGCCACTACCTCTTCTTCTTGGTATTAAAAGGGGGTAGGTACCTCCGATGCCACTACCTCTTCTTCTTGGTATTAAAAGGGGGTAGGTACCTCCGATGCCACTACCTCTTCTTCTTGGTATTAAAAGGGGGTAGGTACCTCCGATGCCACTACCTCTTCTTCTTGGTATTAAAAGGGGGTAGGTACCTCCGATGCCACTACCTCTTCTTCTTGGTATTAAAAGGGGGTAGGTACCTCCGATGCCACTACCTCTTCTTCTTGGTATTAAAAGGGGGTAGGTACCTCCGATGCCACTACCTCTTCTTCTTGGTATTAAAAGGGGGTAGGTACCTCCGATGCCACTACCTCTTCTTCTTGGTATTAAAAGGGGGTAGGTACCTCCGATGCCACTACCTCTTCTTCTTGGTATTAAAAGGGGGTAGGTACCTCCGATGCCACTACCTCTTCTTCTTGGTATTAAAAGGGGGTAGGTACCTCCGATGCCACTACCTCTTCTTCTTGGTATTAAAAGGGGGTAGGTACCTCCGATGCCACTACCTCTTCTTCTTGGTATTAAAAGGGGGTAGGTACCTCCGATGCCACTACCTCTTCTTCTTGGTATTAAAAGGGGGTAGGTACCTCCGATGCCACTACCTCTTCTTCTTGGTATTAAAAGGGGGTAGGTACCTCCGATGCCACTACCTCTTCTTCTTGGTATTAAAAGGGGGTAGGTACCTCCGATGCCACTACCTCTTCTTCTTGGTATTAAAAGGGGGTAGGTACCTCCGATGCCACTACCTCTTCTTCTTGGTATTAAAAGGGGGTAGGTACCTCCGATGCCACTACCTCTTCTTCTTGGTATTAAAAGGGGGTAGGTACCTCCGATGCCACTACCTCTTCTTCTTGGTATTAAAAGGGGGTAGGTACCTCCGATGCCACTACCTCTTCTTCTTGGTATTAAAAGGGGGTAGGTACCTCCGATGCCACTACCTCTTCTTCTTGGTATTAAAAGGGGGTAGGTACCTCCGATGCCACTACCTCTTCTTCTTGGTATTAAAAGGGGGTAGGTACCTCCGATGCCACTACCTCTTCTTCTTGGTATTAAAAGGGGGTAGGTACCTCCGATGCCACTACCTCTTCTTCTTGGTATTAAAAGGGGGTAGGTACCTCCGATGCCACTACCTCTTCTTCTTGGTATTAAAAGGGGGTAGGTACCTCCGATGCCACTACCTCTTCTTCTTGGTATTAAAAGGGGGTAGGTACCTCCGATGCCACTACCTCTTCTTCTTGGTATTAAAAGGGGGTAGGTACCTCCGATGCCACTACCTCTTCTTCTTGGTATTAAAAGGGGGTAGGTACCTCCGATGCCACTACCTCTTCTTCTTGGTATTAAAATGTGGGACAGAAATAAGAAAACATTTGTCCTATGTCTGCATGAGGTTAGCCTTGTAATCCCCTGGTAACGGGGGGAGGGGGGGATTTTCGAATTTATGTACGATCCAGATGAAATGCATAAACCTGACTCATATATTCTAAGAATGATTCCCCCATGTGTACAAAGATTTATCACAGAGCGAGCAAAAAAGCTGTAATAGATGGCTTGCTTTACTTCGAGTAAATCACAAGAACTTATGTATATAGATATATATATATATATATATATATATATATATATATATATATATATATATATATATATATATATATATATATATATATATATATATATATATATATATCTTTAAGGAATTTTGTTTTTTTATGGAGATGGTGTGAGTGGCGTGTTGTTCGCATGTACCCAGTGTTAGCATTTATCCATGATGGATCGCGCCCTTTGATGTATGTCTGGTGGAGACTCACATCACAGCGCGAGGAAGAAACTGCCATTTTTCCACCCCCTGGCAAGACTTTCTCTTTACTAAGACGATACTGCCTTTCAAGAGATCCTGTGAGTCCTTTCAAAGAGGATCTGGATCCTATGTGGAGCAATCCTATCCTCCAGGGGTAATTGTCGTGGGAATCTTTTTGCCCACACCCGTCAAAGATTTCTTTTTTCTCTTTTATTTTTGGAAATATGTGTTTCCAGTTTCCAGTGAGACGTCCCTTCATGTGAGTAAATCAGTCATGGTCGCATGTGAGGATTAGGAAATGAAGAGACGTCTCCTCAAGCGGCAGTGCTTGTTGCTCTTGGAGCCAGGAGCTCCTCCTTCAGGAGGAATTATCCTGTTCCTTACTTAGGAGAATCATCCTCGAGATGTGAGGGGCAAGAAATGAGTCTTTCCAGGAGTAAAACATGAGCCCTTGCACTAGAATTTTAGTGAGGCAGATTAGGGAGTAGTAATTTCCCCTCCCCTCCCGCACCTGCAGCAGTATAGTGTCGGAGGTATGTGCTCTAAAGAGCGAGGCAGGTCTCCCTCCCGGCAGCGCTTGCTACGGTAGTTAGGCAAGAGAGAGAGTGAGAGAGAGAGAGAGAGAGAGAGAGAGAGAGAGAGAGAGAGAGAGAGAGAGAGAGAGAGAGAGAGAGAGAGAGAGAGAGAGAGAGAGAGAGTGAGCAAGCGAGAGCCAGTGGCGGCGCCTCCGTCCGTGGATGCTCCGGCAGGACTGAGCTGTGAGTGGTTCTCACTGGCTTATGTACGCGTCACTGCCAACCCCCACATGCGTCCAGTGCCACCCTCACTCCCCTCCTCCAGACCTTGGTCATGCTGACCTCTGGGTCATGCACCGGCGCTTATATCTTTCCATGGCGTCATGCACGGCACAGGCAGGGTGTCACAACACATCGACAATACCCAACACGACACTCCTCACGGAGACGACTTTTCCGGGTGACTGAATGATATAATTGGCTCAAGGGTTGAACGAACCTCTGAGCCAGATTAGCATCAGCACGGTGGTACACTGGGTTCGAACCCTCTGCGCCTGATAGTCATGGCATCTGAAGCACTAGTGTTATCTCAAGGAAATGAATCCTCGTAAATTGAGTTATCATTAGGTCCGAGATCACGAGCGATCGCTTGACGAAAGGAACTAGGAATAAGGAGTTGCTTTTTTCCATTTTTCTATACTTCCTTCAACCCCCAAGGCCAGCTTTTCCAACCCCCCCTCAGGGACGGGCAGTCAGTCTATTGTGGGGGTAACTCCTCTCGTTGATTGGAAGCTGAACACATCCCATATTCTAGTTAATTAGGTTCCGCTCGACCTGTAAAGAAGGTTTATCCTCGAAGGCAGAAAATAATCTCACCAATATGTGAGTTGTGAAACTGGTTGTTATAAAGATTATTTATCATCTCACACATACACACACACACACACACACACACACACACATATATATATATATATACTTTCAGACAAGTACACTCATCTGCCTCCAGGATCTGGGAAGCCAGGGGAGCGTGGGGGTAAATCAGATCAAGCTATAAGGAAAGCTACAACATAGCTTTCACAAGAAAGCCTTTCCAATCTCTCGTAACGAGAAGAATTAGCTTTGTAATGACCCTAAGCTCCAGCTCCTATATCTTATATCTCTTTCTCTGCCCAGGAATGAAGGAGTTATGAGATACAGCAGCGCATGTGGCCGTACATATGCTTGTATTTTCCTGTATTTGCATATGTGATCATCCACGGTTACACACACACACACACACACACACACACACACACACACACACACACACATATATATATATATATATATATATATATATATATATATATATATATATATATATATATATATATATATATATATATATATATATATATATATATATATATATGATATAAAGAACAGTATAATGAATATTGTAAAACGACCAGAGGGTTAAGGAGACGAGATCAGTTTGCAAAAAATAGATAATGAATAAATCCCGAGAGAGAATAATGAATTACTGTGCACCTCCTGGTAATTACCTCGTTCGCAGTGGTAGGGATGATAAATGATAATATCTCCTCTGATGATAATAATTATCCAGTCTAGAACACACGGGGATTATCAATACCTACAACAATAAAATAATTCATGAAATAAACCGTTTTAGAAGCAGTAAATTTCAAGGAAAAGTAAATGAGTTTGTATAATCTCATAAGATGTATATTCTAATGATCGTTTTGCCTTAAAATCATGCGACACATCGACGTTATATTTCCTGATGATTTAGATGTCTAATTATAACTATTTAGAAGAGTACCTGAGCGGCGACGAAATTCACGACGTGTAGCGTTAGTATTATTGGAACTGTGTTTAGGTTTGAAGAGCCATTTTGGCCAGTGCAGAAATATCTTAATTGGGTTCTGAAATTAATCCAACTTCGGTGCATCATTCATGTGGGTGTTATCTATATATATATATATATATATATATATATATATATATATATATATATATATATATATATATATATATATATATATATATATATATATATATATATATATATATATATATATTTATATATATATATATATATATATATATATATATATATATATATATATATATATATATATATATATATATATATATATATATATATATATATATATATATATATATATATGTGTGTGTGTGTGTGTGTGTGTGTGTGTGTGTGTGTGTGTGTGTGGTAGATGATGACAAAGAAATAAAATCCTTCCTCCCTGGTCGCTCGGAGTGTGACTTTAATTACACGTCATTACGATCGACTTCCAGTAAAGAAAAAAAACAAAAAAAAACAACAATGAATTGAAAATGTTTTACCATTACTTAAATGAACTGCAGGTAGAATTACTTGTGCAGGAAGGACAGTCAACCGCCTAGCTTAGTCATTTCATATGTGTCGAATGGAGCACAGAGAGAGAGAGAGAGAGAGAGAGAGAGAGAGAGAGAGAGAGAGAGAGAGAGAGAGAGAGAGAGAGAGAGAGAGAGAGAGAGAGAGAGAGAGAGAGAGAGAGAGAGAGAGAGAGAGAGAGAGAGAGAGAGAGAGAGAGAGAGAGAGAGAGAGAGAGAGAGAGAGAGACGTATATAATAATTTTGTTGTCATCTTTAGAAAAGAAATTACGAATGTGCTTTTTCTAAAAGTGAGTCCTGTCTTTGTGGTACTCTTCCTTTGTTTGTGGTTGACTCGTTTGAATTTACTTTCTCTTACTTACGGTAGACGGGATGAAGGTCTATCCAACAGTTGATGTAGTGGGGGGGTGGGGGGTTTAGAGGTGTCTATCCTAAACGCTTATGATAGATGGGTTAGGATCTATCTCTAGATATTTTCCTTACACGACGGACGGAAAAGTTACATCTTTGCTATGCAAATTACCCATACGATCTTGACACACTGAAATCAAACTTGGACGGGGAGACACATTCGACTTGTCAGAACATAATTCTGTCCATGTACTCGGGGAAATGAAAATAAGATCACTATACACCGTTGTCGAGACGAATCAGCACTTGTGTTCACATGAGAAAGTTGCTAAGGATCACTTTTCCACACTCCATCTCTCCCGACTCGAGGGGGATGGGTGGGGAAATTGAGGGAAGAGATATGCTTGCAGCTGGGTGTGGGATATGCTTGCAGCTGGGTGTGGGATATGCTTGCAGCTGGGTGTGGGATATGCTTGCAGCTGGGTGTGGGATAAATATATACCCCACAAATCCCATGCGGAAAAATTCCCTCCGCAGTTTGATGTATTTTACAGTCGAGGAGGAGGGAGTACAGCATTGTAATTTGTTCCTAAAGTCTATTGTTAAGTTAATAAATTAGTCCATTGTGTTTGTACATGTTTTGTCATATTGCGCAGGGGATTACACGTCTTAAATTCTCTAATAACATCCCTGGAATATGAATGTGAGGTACAGGATCTAAACCGGGTAACAATATAATGTTTTCTGCCTCTAGATTTTTACAGGCGATGTATATTTTGTAGAACACATTGTTCGTGCATTGTGAGGAGAACTATTTTGCTTCTGGAGGGAGGAGGAGGAGGAGGAGGAGGGTGAAAATCTTTCGTTTTTATCCTCGCAATCTGAAAATTGTTTAGAAATGTTAATGTCAAAAAATAAATGTATATATATAAATATTAAACTCACCGTGAGCGAGAGAACATCAAAAGCACATTTTATACACAAGCTAAAGCGTTTCTATTCCCAAGATATAAAATCCTATTCAGGTTACAGGCCTTTCCTTACACTGTAAATTATAAGCGGGATCCTTCTGTAGTATTATGCTGTATCCATTAAGAACAGAAATTCAGGATCTATGTGCTGTCCTGCAGCAGATAACCTTGTCAAAGACCCTCGGGTTATCTGACTCTCCACATTTCTCTTCTTTTTTTCGTATGGTAATAGTTCCCTTTACTCTCTCTCTCTCTCTCTCTCTCTCTCTCTCTCTCTCTCTCTCTCTCTCTCTCTCTCTCTCTCTCTCTGGAAAAAGAAAAAATTCCTGTCTCACTTTTTGCAAAAAAAGAGAGAGAGAAAAAATAAAACGTTTGAGGGGGGAGGACTCTGGGGGAGATGAAAAACGTTCTGACGAGAAAGAAACGTTTTCAGGAAGCCCCCATGTCAACTCTGCCTCCTGGCTCTGGGTCCAGTTCTCCGCCACTTTGTTAAAGACTTTCCAACTTTCTCCTTTTATAATTAGCTTTCGTAAACTTACACGCGCATTGTGAGCTTAAAACTCTCATCGCTCAAGTTTTCACTGAGGACGGAATCAGCTTCGTGTGTTTCCACTGGACCAAGTGGGAGGGTATCTTCCTGCAGATTCTTCATATTGCCTTTCCAGACAATGGTGTTTTTTTTTCAAGACGAAAGGAAAAAAAAAATGATTAGGCCCCTTCGTCTCAAGCTGAGCGTCTCTCCCCTTTTGAGCAATTATGACGAACCTGGACGTTAATTAGTCCACTCTGATGACGCTACCTCATTATCATGCTCTGACGCAATAATGCTACCTCATTATCATGCTCTGACGCAATAATGCTACCTCATTATCATGCTCTGACGCAATAATGCTACCTCATTATCATGCTCTGACGCAATAATGCTACCTCATTATCATGCTCTGACGCAATAATGCTACCTCATTATCATGCTCTGACGCAATAATGCTACCTCATTATCATGCTCTGACGCAATAATGCTACCTCATTATCATGCTCTGACGCAATAATGCTACCTCATTATCATGCTCTGACGCAATAATGCTACCTCATTATCATGCTCTGACGCAATAATGCTACCTCATTATCATGCTCTGACGCAATAATGCTACCTCATTATCATGCTCTGACGCAATAATGCTACCTCATTATCATGCTCTGACGCAATAATGCTACCTCATTATCATGCTCTGACGCAATAATGCTACCTCATTATCATGCTCTGACGCAATAATGCTACCTCATTATCATGCTCTGACGCAATAATGCTACCTCATTATCATGCTCTGACGCAATAATGCTACCTCATTATCATGCTCTGACGCAATAATGCTACCTCATTATCATGCTCTGACGCAATAATGCTACCTCATTATCATGCTCTGACGCAATAATGCTACCTCATTATCATGCTCTGACGCAATAATGCTACCTCATGCGATGGAGGCCTACGAACCAAGCTACATAATATGTGAACCATCTACATAATATGTGAACCATCTACATAATATGTGAACCATCTACATAATATGTGAACCATCTACATAATATGTGAACCATCTACATAATATGTGAACCATCTACATAATATGTGAACCATCTACATAATATGTGAACCATCTACATAATATGTGAACCATCTACATAATATGTGAACCATCTACATAATATGTGAACCATCTACATAATATGTGAACCATCTACATAATATGTGAACCATCTACATAATATGTGAACCATCTACATAATATGTGAACCATCTACATAATATGTGAACCATCTACATAATATGTGAACCATCTACATAATATGTGAACCATCTACATAATATGTGAACCATCTACATAATATGTGAACCATCTACATAATATGTGAACCATCTACATAATATGTGAACCATCTACATAATATGTGAACCATCTACATAATATGTGAACCATCTACATAATATGTGAACCATCTACATAATATGTGAACCATCTACATAATATGTGAACCATCTACATAATATGTGAACCATCTACATAATATGTGAACCATCTACATAATATGTGAACCATCTACATAATATGTGAACCATCTACATAATATGTGAACCATCTACATAATATGTGAACCATCTACATAATATGTGAACCATCTACATAATATGTGAACCATCTACATAATATGTGAACCATCTACATAATATGTGAACCATCTACATAATATGTGAACCATCTACATAATATGTGAACCATCTACATAATATGTGAACCATCTACATAATATGTGAACCATCTACATAATATGTGAACCATCTACATAATATGTGAACCATCTACATAATATGTGAACCATCTACATAATATGTGAACCATCTACATAATATGTGAACCATCTACATAATATGTGAACCATCTACATAATATGTGAACCATCTACATAATATGTGAACCATCTACATAATATGTGAACCATCTACATAATATGTGAACCATCTACATAATATGTGAACCATCTACATAATATGTGAACCATCTACATAATATGTGAACCATCTACATAATATGTGAACCATCTACATAATATGTGAACCATCTACATAATATGTGAACCATCTACATAATATGTGAACCATCTACATAATATGTGAACCATCTACATAATATGTGAACCATCTACATAATATGTGAACCATCTACATAATATGTGAACCATCTACATAATATGTGAACCATCTACATAATATGTGAACCATCTACATAATATGTGAACCATCTACATAATATGTGAACCATCTACATAATATGTGAACCATCTACATAATATGTGAACCATCTACATAATATGTGAACCATCTACATAATATGTGAACCATCTACATAATATGTGAACCATCTACATAATATGTGAACCATCTACATAATATGTGAACCATCTACATAATATGTGAACCATCTACATAATATGTGAACCATCTACATAATATGTGAACCATCTACATAATATGTGAACCATCTACATAATATGTGAACCATCTACATAATATGTGAACCATCTACATAATATGTGAACCATCTACATAATATGTGAACCATCTACATAATATGTGAACCATCTACATAATATGTGAACCATCTACATAATATGTGAACCATCTACATAATATGTGAACCATCTACATAATATGTGAACCATCTACATAATATGTGAACCATCTACATAATATGTGAACCATCTACATAATATGTGAACCATCTACATAATATGTGAACCATCTACATAATATGTGAACCATCTACATAATATGTGAACCATCTACATAATATGTGAACCATCTACATAATATGTGAACCATCTACATAATATGTGAACCATCTACATAATATGTGAACCATCTACATAATATGTGAACCATCTACATAATATGTGAACCATCTACATAATATGTGAACCATCTACATAATATGTGAACCATCTACATAATATGTGAACCATCTACATAATATGTGAACCATCTACATAATATGTGAACCATCTACATAATATGTGAACCATCTACATAATATGTGAACCATCTACATAATATGTGAACCATCTACATAATATGTGAACCATCTACATAATATGTGAACCATCTACATAATATGTGAACCATCTACATAATATGTGAACCATCTACATAATATGTGAACCATCTACATAATATGTGAACCATCTACATAATATGTGAACCATCTACATAATATGTGAACCATCTACATAATATGTGAACCATCTACATAATATGTGAACCATCTACATAATATGTGAACCATCTACATAATATGTGAACCATCTACATAATATGTGAACCATCTACATAATATGTGAACCATCTACATAATATGTGAACCATCTACATAATATGTGAACCATCTACATAATATGTGAACCATCTACATAATATGTGAACCATCTACATAATATGTGAACCATCTACATAATATGTGAACCATCTACATAATATGTGAACCATCTACATAATATGTGAACCATCTACATAATATGTGAACCATCTACATAATATGTGAACCATCTACATAATATGTGAACCATCTACATAATATGTGAACCATCTACATAATATGTGAACCATCTACATAATATGTGAACCATCTACATAATATGTGAACCATCTACATAATATGTGAACCATCTACATAATATGTGAACCATCTACATAATATGTGAACCATCTACATAATATGTGAACCATCTACATAATATGTGAACCATCTACATAATATGTGAACCATCTACATAATATGTGAACCATCTACATAATATGTGAACCATCTACATAATATGTGAACCATCTACATAATATGTGAACCATCTACATAATATGTGAACCATCTACATAATATGTGAACCATCTACATAATATGTGAACCATCTACATAATATGTGAACCATCTACATAATATGTGAACCATCTACATAATATGTGAACCATCTACATAATATGTGAACCATCTACATAATATGTGAACCATCTACATAATATGTGAACCATCTACATAATATGTGAACCATCTACATAATATGTGAACCATCTACATAATATGTGAACCATCTACATAATATGTGAACCATCTACATAATATGTGAACCATCTACATAATATGTGAACCATCTACATAATATGTGAACCATCTACATAATATGTGAACCATCTACATAATATGTGAACCATCTACATAATATGTGAACCATCTACATAATATGTGAACCATCTACATAATATGTGAACCATCTACATAATATGTGAACCATCTACATAATATGTGAACCATCTACATAATATGTGAACCATCTACATAATATGTGAACCATCTACATAATATGTGAACCATCTACATAATATGTGAACCATCTACATAATATGTGAACCATCTACATAATATGTGAACCATCTACATAATATGTGAACCATCTACATAATATGTGAACCATCTACATAATATGTGAACCATCTACATAATATGTGAACCATCTACATAATATGTGAACCATCTACATAATATGTGAACCATCTACATAATATGTGAACCATCTACATAATATGTGAACCATCTACATAATATGTGAACCATCTACATAATATGTGAACCATCTACATAATATGTGAACCATCTACATAATATGTGAACCATCTACATAATATGTGAACCATCTACATAATATGTGAACCATCTACATAATATGTGAACCATCTACATAATATGTGAACCATCTACATAATATGTGAACCATCTACATAATATGTGAACCATCTACATAATATGTGAACCATCTACATAATATGTGAACCATCTACATAATATGTGAACCATCTACATAATATGTGAACCATCTACATAATATGTGAACCATCTACATAATATGTGAACCATCTACATAATATGTGAACCATCTACATAATATGTGAACCATCTACATAATATGTGAACCATCTACATAATATGTGAACCATCTACATAATATGTGAACCATCTACATAATATGTGAACCATCTACATAATATGTGAACCATCTACATAATATGTGAACCATCTACATAATATGTGAACCATCTACATAATATGTGAACCATCTACATAATATGTGAACCATCTACATAATATGTGAACCATCTACATAATATGTGAACCATCTACATAATATGTGAACCATCTACATAATATGTGAACCATCTACATAATATGTGAACCATCTACATAATATGTGAACCATCTACATAATATGTGAACCATCTACATAATATGTGAACCATCTACATAATATGTGAACCATCTACATAATATGTGAACCATCTACATAATATGTGAACCATCTACATAATATGTGAACCATCTACATAATA
Source organism: Panulirus ornatus (assembly GCF_036320965.1). Lineage (NCBI taxonomy): Eukaryota > Metazoa > Arthropoda > Malacostraca > Decapoda > Palinuridae > Panulirus > Panulirus ornatus. Next base: position 3,632,620 of record NC_092290.1, on the reverse strand, counting down.
TGTGAACCATCTACATAATATGTGAACCATCTACATAATATGTGAACCATCTACATAATATGTGAACCATCTACATAATATGTGAACCATCTACATAATATGTGAACCATCTACATAATATGTGAACCATCTACATAATATGTGAACCATCTACATAATATGTGAACCATCTACATAATATGTGAACCATCTACATAATATGTGAACCATCTACATAATATGTGAACCATCTACATAATATGTGAACCATCTACATAATATGTGAACCATCTACATAATATGTGAACCATCTACATAATATGTGAACCATCTACATAATATGTGAACCATCTACATAATATGTGAACCATCTACATAATATGTGAACCATCTACATAATATGTGAACCATCTACATAATATGTGAACCATCTACATAATATGTGAACCATCTACATAATATGTGAACCATCTACATAATATGTGAACCATCTACATAATATGTGAACCATCTACATAATATGTGAACCATCTACATAATATGTGAACCATCTACATAATATGTGAACCATCTACATAATATGTGAACCATCTACATAATATGTGAACCATCTACATAATATGTGAACCATCTACATAATATGTGAACCATCTACATAATATGTGAACCATCTACATAATATGTGAACCATCTACATAATATGTGAACCATCTACATAATATGTGAACCATCTACATAATATGTGAACCATCTACATAATATGTGAACCATCTACATAATATGTGAACCATCTACATAATATGTGAACCATCTACATAATATGTGAACCATCTACATAATATGTGAACCATCTACATAATATGTGAACTTTCTGTCAGATGACGTAATGAAAATCGTCATTTTTAGTGTTAAGATATTTTCATTCATGATTTGTCCAACAGAACACAAAAAAAAGCTAGGCTTCCATTAGTTGCAAACATATGCCTTCATCAGCATTTTGTTATTCTGTATAATAAAATCATCAGTATCTGTCGTGAGCGTTAAAGAAAATGATTAAAATTTTACGAGTAAAACAAATATTAAATTTTGTTTCACCATTTGTTTGTGTTATGGTTTATGGGGGAAAAAAACGAAACGTGTGTCCCAGGCTATACATTGTGATGAGTAGAACTTCCTGGTTGTAGTGAGGTGTGCATGTTGTGAGCAGTGTAGTTATGAGTAGTTCAATGGTGAGGTGTGTATGCTGTGAGTAGTGTAGTGTGTATGTTGTTGACAATAAACACATGGCTAATGTATGTTTATCCTAATGTTTTATCCTTTGTTGCTCTTCACATATGCCAGCTTTGCACTGGCTGTCATGTTCCTCTCCCTGGTCCGGGTTACTCTGTTTTATTTCTACTTTGTAGGCACGTGATTTGTTGGCATTCAGTCCATAAACATGATCTGAACAGATGTTTAACTTCAGTCGCATCTTTTCGGTCCTTAACGCAAAGGTCTCCCATCTTCAGAAACCCCCGGTTCGATACCTCTTTTCGCATAAAGCCTCAGTACCTGGTCATTCTTATTCTGAGCGCAGAGGACATAGCTTATATATATATATATATATATATATATATATATATATATATATATATATATATATATATATATATATATATATATATATATATATATATATATATATATATTTATATATATACATATATATGTTTATATATATACATATATACATTTATATTTATATATATATATATATATATATATATATATATATATATATATATATATATATATATATATATATATATATATATATATATATATATATATATATATATATACATGTTTATATATATATATACATATATACATTTATATATATATATATATATATATATATATATATATATATATATATATATATATATATATATATACATATATAAATGTATATTGAATAACAGTCTTTTAATATCCGCATGTACAATTGATTCATTCTTCCCGCATAATAAACATTCAAACTCATTCAGCAGCCATTGTTTACACTCAGCGTACAACTTTCATTCATCTTTACCTCGTAGTAGACATTTAAACTCATTGAGCAACCGGATGTCTATACTCGGCAGACTACGTTCATTCATTCTTGGCGCGCACTGGACATTTAAATATGGCGCCCCCGCCGCCCCACTACCCAGGGCGCATTCGACTGCGCAGCGTCTTGGGTTTGTATTTTTCGAACGGCCAAGAAATGTTTACTTGTTTTGTCAATTATGGAATGCCCTGTCGTTGTTGTAGTTCTTGCTCTTGACTCATTTAATAGTATTCAAACTAGTGACAATGTGCTAGATACTAGATATCATTTTTATAAAAGTTTTTGCACGAAATGTTGCCAAATAACAAACAATTTTTTCCCTTAACTGACTGATAGATAATTCTATAAATTAATATATATATATATATATATATATATATATATATATATATATATATATATATATATATATATATACACACTAGAAATTGTATTTCTGGCAAGCAAAAACCGCATATTCACGCCTGGCGCGTATGGAAGATAGGATACGTTTTCTTTTCGTAACGGCCGCAGGTATTGTTATTGGGAAGTAACAGATTTCTGTAGTTATTAAGGATTACTACACACGTAAATACCATGCTCCACATAAACGCTTATCCGTACAGCGACCTAGCCATTCAAAACCACTTCGCAAAAGGTTAGCGCTCATCGTTCACTAATCTTCATCGCGTAGGAGACGATTAAACTTATATAGGGACATGTTCTTAGACTCTATGCTCAATTTCTATTCATTTCTGCCATATAGCTAGTATCTAAAGTCACTGAGTAACAACTGTTTACCTTCGTACTACGTTCATTCATTCTCGCCGCCAAGTAGACATTTAATTTCATTGACGGGCAGCAACTGTTTACTACCGGGTGGGGTACGTTCATTCGCACTGAACATTTAAAAATGGCGCCCTAACTCCCGCCCCCTCGGGTGCATTTGACTACAACGCTCCTTAATATTTGTTTTTATTTGTTTTTTGACCATTGACGTCAAATCTTGTGGAGTTTTAGTAAATATATATATGTATATATATATATATATATATATATATATATATATATATATATATATATATATATATATATATATATATATATATATATATATATATATATATATATATATATATATATATATTATATAATCTTATCAACAAATGTATATATTTATCTATCTATCTATCCGTATTAGGCCTGTAATATAAATCTCATTACATTCCATATTTAGAAGGCACCAGTTCCTAATCTTTAATAAAGATGATGCATGTCGGCGTGGAAGGTGTTCGTCAGCCATCAGTGCATGGCTATTGCAGCTGATGATCACAAAGTTCACTCCAAGGTAAAAAAAAAAAAAATATGTCATGATGGAAGGATCAATCATGCATTCCGTTGACCTAAATCGTGCCTGACCAGAGTTGATCGTTGGGGGTTAGGGAGGAGGGAGAGACTATCTATAATTCTAAGGTTTAAGAAAGTCTTGTCAAAGTCATCATGCAAGAGATGTCAGCCCTGAGTGAGGCCGTGATTGCCTAATCCACACCATCCACGCACGCGAGTTATCCTCACTACGTCATGCACTATCTGGGTCATGGAATTTGTCAATGGCGCCACGTGAAATGACAGCTTTATCTCCTTATCGACGTCAGTCGTTTCGTCGCGATCTTATACACATCTTTCTGTCGCTCACACACAAATCATTTGTACATCTCTATCTGCCAGTGTAGCATCCTCGCTACTACGAAAGTAGTTTATGTACGTAATCTAACTTTCAATCAATTCAAACGTAATTCTAAGGTAATTCCAGGGTAATTTTAAGGTAATTCTAAGATACCCTTAAGATGAACCAAGGAAATGTGAGAAAACTATAGGGTAATTTCAAGGTAATCCAAAGGAAATCTCTAAGCTAACTCTAAGGTAATCCTCACGTAATTCTATGGATATACTGATAGACAGACAGATTAGACTGATTGATGAGTGGATAGATAGACTGGCAGACAGGTAAATAAATGAAATAACACGTGAATCCTACATTATTTCTATCTTATTCGCAGACACGTGCAATTCTGAAAAGAAAAGAAAAGAAAAAACAGGCACACAAGGATTTCTTTGCAGCCAACGCCATTCCCTTTACTCACGCGACGTAATTAATCTTTCCGGAGGACAAGGCTACCCCGACCAAGCAGCAATAGGATTATTTCTAATCGCCAGGTACCTTGACGATCGTCCCTCCCAGCGAAGTCATCTGAATACTGGTGTAGGAAGGAGGAGGAGGAGGAGGAGGAGGAGAGGCTTAAAGAGACCCCCATGCTTCGTTGTACTCACACTAAAAAAGAAAAAAAGAGAGAAAAAGCCAAGAGACCTGGAAACATAGCCAATAACAAGACCTCCCCCCCACACACACATATATATACCTCTTCCCACACACACACACACACACACACCTATTGTTATATTGTTATTGCTATTCGAACGTTCGTATGCAGGTGCGGTGATTGCCTTTTTCTCCCGTTTTTGTCCTATGAATCATCTACGTCACCAGATGTGAAGTGATTCTACTACAGTCCTCCGGGGGCTCGGAATAGCAATATTCTTTCGACACAGCGAATCCCCGAATCGAGAATATGACTTTCGACACAGCGAATCCCCGAATCGAAGATATTAATTTCGACACAACGAATCCCCGAATCGTGAATAGGAACTGGAAAATATTTAGATAAGATAAACAGTTTTGGTATAAGTTCATGAGATGAAAGAGAGCATTAGAGATTGATGTGGAGTATATCTGAGTGTGAGTTACGTATCTATATTCTGAGATATAGATCTGAGAATAGTTTCTGTGCACCCCTGTATATCTGTTGCATCTCTCATCTATACCTCTGCCACCGTGGAAAAGGAAAACTTATGTATACACACATATCATCATTAACTCATCATCATTAATCTCTTTCACTCACCCAGATACTATGGAAACATTTTCACTCAGTTCTAAGGAGACTTTCATGTATGCAGTTCATTTTTTTCTGTCATAAAAATCACTCCTAAATGAACAAAAGCTGTTTTGTGTTACGATTTGAATATATACACAAACAATGAATACCTCATTTGCATACAACTAATTGGCACTAGATTTAATTCAAAACGCTTTGTTATTCAAACCGCTTTGTTACCTCTCTCTTTTTTGTGTAGAATTATCCATCATATATTCTCTCTCGAAGCAATTCGCGTGAACAGAATATCCAGAAACAATGTAAAATGATACCCTTTCACAAACTAACTTCACCACACAGAAAAAAAATAGGACTGATGTGTCTGCCTCGAAAGACATATACTGTAAAAACAGAAAAATTTTATTTGATGACAGAAAAATGTTTACTTTAGGAACAGGAAAGGTTTTTTCTAATAACATAAAAACGTTCGCACTGATGCTAAAAAATCAATTACTTTGAGTTCAGAGAAACATAACTTTGAGAGTAAAAGAAAAGAAACATTTCCTTTGAAAACAGGAAAACGTTTATTCTAATGACTTAAAAACATCACTCTTGGTAATAGAAAAACGTTTACTTTGGTAATAGAAAAACGTTTACTCTGGGAAGAAAGATTCCCCTGTCGAGTATGCACAACGATCACAACATTAAATAAGAAATATGTGAGCAGTATCTCGTCTCAATGACACATAATGAGGGGACATTATCATTAATGATAATCAAATTACTTTTAGATTACGGAGGCCACAAGACATGCAGGAACTTTAGTTCATGTTCCTCCGTCGCTTTTGGATGAATTGTTTTGTGGATTCCTTATGTCCTTTTGCGTGTATGCACGAGAGAGAGAGAGAGAGAGAGAGAGAGAGAGAGAGAGAGAGAGAGAGAGAGAGAGAGAGAGAGAGAGAGAGAGAGAGAGAGAGAGAGAGATGTACTATGCGGGTTTTTTTCTGTGTGTGTATATGTGTATTTTGCTTTTGTTTTTCTACGTTGAGTGTGTAGGTGGGCGTGTGTGTATTTGTCTGTGTTTTTATGTTTGTCTTTGTGTGTTGCTTGTTGTACGAGAATGTTGAAGGGAAAATATGCTGGCCTCTGCGTGTGTGACTTTGTATGTGTGTATATGTGTATGTGTGTGTGTGTGTGTGTGTGTGTGTGTGTGTGTGTGTGTGTGTGTGTATTTACCTGCCTATGTGTACATCTATTTGCGCTGAGTGGGTAGTACGTTCTGAACCCGTGGGCTCCAATCTCTTTTGTATTTACCTATTTCTATTTACCTCTTTGTACACTTTGGGGAGAGAGAGAGAGAGAGAGAGAGGGAGAGAGTTACTCTCGTTTTGAAGTCTCCCTCCGCCCCACAATCATGACCTAGTTTTCGCCCCATCTCCCCTACATTCCTGAATGCTCTGTGAAAACTGAGTTGCTCCCAACCCTACTCCATCTTCTGTCTCTCCTCTGTGGCCCTCACTTCCTTCCTCTGTATACCCATGTTAAGAGCATCCTTACGTTGTTTTTTTTCTTATGCTGCAGTCATCCTCCATCACTGTGTTATTAAGCTTGACCACTTCCTCTAATGGTCTTCAGTGCTCTCTGGCAATTATTATGATGTGTGTGTGTGTGTGTGTGTGTGTGTGTGTGTGTGTGTGTGTGTGTGTGTGTTCCTCTTTAAGTATGTATGTGTACGTTTATGTTTTCGTCGAATAGGATACAATGTGTCCAAATTTGAATATATATATATATATATATATATATATATATATATATATATATATATATATATATATATATATATATATATAATTCGGTTGACTTAGAATAAATGCGTTTGTTTGCCAGCTCACCTGCAGATCTAGAACAAGGAGAAAACACTAACAAAGCGTTGTCTGGATGAGTTTATTTCTCCATATAATTGACCAGACGTTCAATAGGGCCTTACCACCAGCCAAACAGATTACGAAAACCGGCGTTTCTCCGACATCTTATTGGAAACATGTCAAGGGCGCAACAGGAAAAATAAAACCAATTGGTAACATTGATATGATCTTGATTTCTATTTTCTTTATCTTGTGATAAGATTCTATCTTAATGATTTGCTTGAGTGCATGTGAGAAAGAAATAGCCTCCCAGGACTTGGTGGTGACCTTTGACCCTAATTTTTCAAATGAGCTTCTTTAGTGTTGGTCTGATACGAAAGAAAAAGTGCAAAAGAGGCAAACAGACAGACAGACAGACAGACAGACAGACAGACAGACAGAGCGTGTATATGTTCAAACCAACTGGGGGAAAATAGAAACTTCAGACCAACATCATAGAAAAAAAAGTGGTAGGATTTTTTTTTTCAATACACAAGCGAATATTTCGGTGCGGATTAATCTAGTTTTTTTGGCATGGGTAGAGAAATGTACTCAAAACACACACACACACACACACACACACACACACACACACACACACACACACACACACACACACACACACACACACACACACACAGATATACGCATAACAAAACAAATACATTCACAAGTACACAAATATAAACAGTAGCATACACACACACACACATACACACCTGACTCACTCTCTGTGTTGTATATCGTCTTAAACCAACATGTTATTATGTTCTCAAAGTCCACTGGGCCTCTTCCTCCCGCATGAGTATCGCTCATTCAGACATTCCTCACTCCCACCATTCTCTTTTACACACGGACATCAAAGAAAGTGGGAACTGTGTATTTACCACCATTTATGGGTTTTCTATACCAGGTAGATCATAAACATTGGTTTCCGATACTCGTAAGTGCAATTCACGTAGTCTGACATCAGGGAAAGCCCACAAACACTCCGTTAACAGGAGGCATTTCCCTACTACCAGTTCTCTCCTCGTTTTCCTTGGAATTGACCTGCTTCTAACAAAAAACGGGTTACGATGTTGTTTTTCTTGCAAAAACAAAAGATGGGGTACCGGTGTAAGTACGTTTTCTTAACAGGATGTGGGAATGGCTTTATCTTAGAGAAACTGGACATAGACTCAACCCTCAAGCCAAAACAAATGGCACGACGTTTAAATACTTCACAAAAAAACTTTCATTTATCTTTATATAAGACTTACTTGGTTGGGATGTAGCCACTGGCGAAGGAGCGAGATCATTACTGGCCAACAA
>NC_092290.1:3499419-3619419 GCF_036320965.1 Panulirus ornatus | reverse complement strand
TTATTCCTCATTGTGCCTCTCTTCCCATCTCATGACCCTTCTGAAATTCATTCCCCCAACTTCACCTCACTCTTTCCAACCTTCGTCCTCGTCTTCCACACACATCCTCACAATCGTTTGTCAGGCCATGTCCCCCTTAGCTCTAATTAGCCACAAACTCATCACTCGCTCTCTCTCTCTCCCCTCTCCTCAAGTACTGTACGAGCGTCATTCGATAATAGTACTGTCACGGACAGGCTAATTGACCATTAAGCCTGGAACTTGTGTGTTTGTAATTAGCCTTCCCTGATTACATATATATATATATATATATATATATATATATATATATATATATATATATATATATATATATATATATATATCATTTGTGTTCATTCATTGCATTCATCACACTGATGCATTGCATTTAAGCCATCGCGATCGCAGTGAATGAAGGGAGCGTCATGGAAATGAAAGAGGCCAAAGCTCTGATCATCTTTGAAATGGTGGGGAACGAAAACATGGACTCAAGACCGATAAGTCTAGCCATTCACGGGAGATTTTCGAACGTATATATCAAGGAATGACTTGAGGGGGCAAGACAGAACGAAACAGCTGGAATATAAAGTGGGATTTGGGTACATCTTGATGCTTCTACATAACCCCTCGAACAGGAGGGGTTATGACCCTTGAGTTTCACGGTACGACCCTTGAGCACGACGGTACGACCCTTGACCACGACGGTACGACCATTAAGCATGGCCAAATGACTCTTGAGCACGACGGTACGACCTTTGGGTATAATGGTCTGGCTTTTCACCCGATCCATTTCAAAGGTCAGGTCACGAACCAGGCTAACATACTCAAGGGTCGTTCCGCTGGACAGAAGGATCGTACATTTCTACTACAGGAGGACATCACAGTGCTCAAGGGCTGTACCATCGTTATCAAGGGCGTTGAACCCAGGAAACGAACCCTGGTCCCTATTTCACGGTAATTGGTGAAAGCTAACCGTGTGCCAAAATAATCTATGCCATCTTTGGGTCTTTTACCCTCAAGCTTGCGTAACTCCCTGTGTCTCTGGCCTTCCCCAGAAAACAAAAAGGACTCATTTCCCTTACGTGTAAACCTTCATTTAAGTCTCTCTTGTTATGGAAGGCTAGTCTGAGAGAGACTCGATGCTTGAGAGAGAGAGAGAGAGAGAGAGAGAGAGAGAGAGAGAGAGAGACCACAGGACAAGGGACAGAGTACCAAACATTAGACGTGGCAAAGCTCCCTCAATTCATCCCTGCAGGAGAGGAGCCAATTCCCTCAACCCAATAAGTCTTCCCCTCCCGAGCTGCAGCCAAAGGGGCCGGAAAAACCCAGAGGATAACTTACGCGGACCCTGGTCACCTCCAGGTCCTCCTGGGCATATAAAAAAAAAAAAACCAGACCTTAGGAATCGTTCCCTGGGACGTCTGTCTGTGATGTGCCGGCGGGATTTCTCCTACACCCCTCCCCTCATTTTTTTTTTCCCCTGATATTGAAGATCGGTCTGGTGGAGTACGTCCTGGAGATCGTCCTCAGCGAGGTCCTCCGCCTGTAACTGATGCTGGAGCTCTCGGGACACGTCTAAACCCTCAGATGTGAGTGTATGCTCGAGGTACGGCCACCCGCCCGAGCTTTGACCCGAAGCTCTTTGTTAAGGGAGGAGGAGAAGAGCTTCAAGGGGGCCCCTTGTATCACGAGCAAGTGGGAAGAGGAAGAAGAAGAAGAAAGAGAATAAGAAGAAGAGGAAGAAGAGGAAGAAGGAGAAGAAGAAGAGAAGGAGGAGGAGGAGGAGGAGGAGAGAAAGAAAGAGAAGAATGACTAAGTCAAGGATTCCTTTCCTCCTTCATGGTGAGTGACCTCAAGTTGATGTGAGAGATTAGTGATGGTTTGGAACGGTCTTATCACGGGCGTAGATGTCTCAGAGAGAGAGAGAGAGAGAGAGAGAGAGAAGAGAGAGAGAGAGTGTGTGTGTGTGTGGGTGGGAGATGAGACTCTGTCTCTGTCAGACATTTTTGGTCTCTACGCCAAAGACATTTTTTTTTTATATTTATTTGTGAAGTCAGGATGATATTTTTCCGCTCTTTTTCCTTCACTCTTCCCTGAAGACTCTCTCTCTCTCTCTCTCTCTCTACCCCATACCCCCTCAACACCCACTCTGTCCCATAAGTGTCGCTGGAGGTAACATATTGCACCTAACCTCCTCCTCCTCCTCCTCCTCCGCCAAGACGTAAGCCTTACCTTCGGCTTTACCCTCACCAGCACACAGGGTCTCCGCCATCACCAGCTCCCCCTTAAACCCTATAATGCCACGGGCCCCTTTAGATCCCCCTTCTTTCCCCCCTTATCCCTTTACTCCTTTACACCCCTTAGATCTCAGTTCCCCTTGAGAAATTTATCCCCACCACCTTATATACTCCCCTTGCGTCTTCTTCTTCTTCCCCACAAAGCTTTCTCTAATCTCCCTGATCCTTCAATTAGCTCTCCAGAGTAACCCCAGAGACATAAATCCATTCCTCCCCCCAGTTGCTAGGGGGTTTCGCCTCTTCCCAGGGTAGCCGTAGATTCTATCGAGGGTGTTTGGTCTCCCTGCCACCAGATGTGGCCACTGTAGCTATTTCCTCTGGGCTACGAAATGAGCCTCACTCAGACGACTCGTTTGATGACGTACTGCATAATATCGACAAACAGGAAGACTTTTAGTAAGTGTGTGAGGGTCACCAGAGAAGGTACATTTCAACTGCTTTTAAGTCTTCACTAGTTATTAGAGATCTCATTTGCATAAACATACGAGAAACGAAGAGGAGGGTAGAGAGATAGAGAGAGGAAATTGAGAGAAAGAAAGAGAGAAAGAGAAAAAAGAGACTATTGCTTCTACAACGTACCAACCTTGAGTCTATTTTTCTGGGATGTTAACTCGGGAATTTCTATATCCAGTTTCATTTTTTATAAGTGATTCTCTACCGACATATTTATCCCCTAATACCAATGTCCTTCCTTTATAAAAAGCTAAGGCAAGAATACCACTTTCTCAATATATATATATATATATATATATATATATATATATATATATATATATATATATATATATATATATATATATATATATATATATTGTAGGTCCTTAAAGAACAACGTGTAATTTGATGTACTGGGAGGTTAACTACGTTAAGACTCCCTAGCAAGACGTAAATGGATTGGATGTTGTGTTCCAGAGATCCCTTGTGTGTGTGTGTGTGTGTGTGTGTGTGTGTGTGTGTGTGTGTCATTACCATTCCTTAATAGCCAATTTATAATGATACGGGAAGTTATTTCAACAGTTATGGGGTTCCCCATCTCTTCAACTATATCATACAACATATTTGATTTCAACATTTGTAAGTATTGATAAGATTCACAGTTTCTCATCTTACGATGTAGATGGTTCTCCTGTGTGTGTTATGTGACCTTATAAGTGATGAATGTAGTATATATAAGTCACACTCGAATGTACCCTACGATTTAAGTGTGTCTTCTCACTTATTTCTTGAGATATAAGTACACTCCTGAGGTCAAAGGAAGTAATGGTCTCTTTTGTATACACTTACATGACCTTAATAGAAGTTATATACCAAGTGGGAACTGGACTTAACCCGACCATGTATGTATTTCGAACAAGTGTGAATAAGAGGATCATATGTACTACTGTATACAGAAGGGCTAGACAGTGTTTTGTTTTGTCTTTTGTAAAACCATCGAGTTTGACCTAAAAGAGTGTGTGTGAATGCGGTATCAAATGGTGTTCATACTAGAGAGAGAGAGAGAGAGAGAGAGAGAGAGAGAGAGGAACGCAAGAATATAATGTTTCTGGTAACACAGACCATATAACTGGTATAGTATCTCAAATTACACTTTGGAACTGCCTCTCAAAGTAATTGTGGGTTCCACTGAACACACTTTCTTATCGAGTCATTACCAATTCTTTTTCTTCATCATTTTTTTCCTCTTCAAATGAAAATTGAATCATCTCAGCCAAGAAGGAGGAATTTGTGATATTTGTTTTTTTTCAGTAATAACAGAGAAAACTTACTTAAACTAACGTAAACTTGATCAAATATGAAGTCGTAACAAGAGAGTTGGCAACACTAATCATATGAAGTCGTAACAAGAGAGTTGGCAACACTAGTCATATTCCTTGTCTGGGTTGAAAGCTGGTTTCATATCTGTGATATTCCGGAGAAAAAAACTTCGTTTAAAAGAATTTCAAAAAGTTTACGAATAAAGTTTTCCTGCCAGTGTTGAAAAGCAGCCACGACACCATGTCCTTTAACATTGACCATATATATATATATATATATATATATATGATATCATAGTGTGAAATGCACATAAAATGGCTTTTTTCACATGGCATTTCCGTGTTCCTTTTTGTTTCATTTCCTTTGAAATCACCGACCACGTAATGAGCAATCAGAAGTGATCGATAGGCGGCGCTTGATGTAAAACATTCGCTGAACATGGCATCGCTACTTATCCGCTGATTTTGCGAGAGATCAAGTTTTTCACGTATAGTATAGCAATCCCTTTTTTTTTTTTTCGTGAATCAAGAATTTTAGAATATAGAGGATGATTAGAGCCGATTTTGCATCAATAAAAAGATTACTGTACCACGTAATTTATCTTTCATCATAGAAATAAATGTTACAGAAGGATATGACAGTCTGGATGCTATTTCTAGTCAGGACACAGGTGGCAGAGATTGACGTGGAGTTTGACAACACATGCGATACGTGTCGGCTGGCCCAAGGGTTATGACCTCACCCCTAGATTTCTCAAAGGGGCAGCAACTTCTCTCAGGGGGTAACGTGTCACAAAGAAAAGGGGTGGGGGAGCGGGCGGGGAGCAGAGATAGGCTGTGGCTCGTATCTGGGGAGACATCAAAAGGGGGTGGGGGAGACTTGTATTGGGGAGCGTATCTCTCACAGATGTGATTGGCTAAAGGCGAGAGAGAGAGAGAGAGAGAGAGAGAGAGAGAGAGAGAGAGAGAGAGAGAGAGAGAGAGAGAGAGAGAGATTTCTTCACCCATTTGATTCTCTCTCTCTCTCTCTCTCTCTCTCTCTCTCTCTCTCTCTCTCTCTCTCTCTATTCATATGGATACGTACCCCTAGCCGAAGCCAGCTACCAAAGTCACCAAAACAGCCCCTAAGGAAGGATGAAAAGCTAGGTTGACTGCAGACCGGCTAACACGACTAAATCAACTGGTAGTTCCTTTCACAAATCTGTTCTGAGAATATCATTACTTAAACATCAGTACATTACTTATCTGAACTACTTTAAGGGGTCTTCCAGTTACTTATAATCTGTTTGCATCAGATGATCTACTTCAATGAGTCATTTCGTTGGTATGATGTCCTTGATATGATTTTTCCCGTCATTTTCTGAATATTAGATGAAATGCACACGCGCCAGATCTGTTTATATCACCGATCAATAAGGTATGAGAGCTGTATGATCGAGCAACTCATGTTGTTAATGGAAGAAAGAGTCGAACATGCTTCAAAGCCATGTGAAGAGAGAATCATCAGCTTCGAATCCACTTTTGATAGCGAACTCGAAGCATCAGTCTTGTTAGGGGATTATGAACCAATGTATCTATCTGTTTGACGGGATATAAAATGATATAGAACAGCATGGGTTCCCAATCTGTTTCAGATCCGAGACTTTCGATGTGTTTAGTGGAATGGCTACATTTCAGTCATGGGTTTTGATTCCCTATGTTGAAAAGATCGGATTTTTCAATCCAATTAAGAGGAGGTTCACGTTGCCACTGGTAACACTGGAATTTTGTCTGAATCGTTGGGAACAGTGGAGCTTCTGGTGGTTTGCTCAGAGTTAACGTGTACGTGTAATTATGATGGAAGGTATCAAGGAGTAATTAACAGTTCTACAACCGTATTTACAGTTGACAGTTCATTCTGTATAAATGTTTACAGACATTACCACACACACACACACACACACACACACACACACGTTTGTTCACATCCTTCACTCAGTCTCTTTATTTCATTGCTATTGTGTCCTCCTCTTTCCTATCTCTTCCAGACTTCCACTGCCTCACTACTGCCCCTTCAGGTCATAAGAAAAGCTGACTTTCCAGACTAGAGGAAATTAAACAACTTAAGTTTCCAGTGTTTCCTCACCACGATCACATCTTTCCAGATGAGAGAGAGAAAAAAATGAATGTCAGACCTTCTACGTTATTGTATTATACATCTACTATATAATGTTTCTCTCTGGTTGCTGGTATGATATATTTTCCGTTAGATATTCCTTTTAGAGTTCGTGTGAACACCTTTCTGCTCTCCTATACACCAGCTATATTTGTCAAAGATCACGAATTTCAGTGATGAATGTTATCAGAACAAAATAATGCAAGTTTTGCAAGGACCACATTGCATCATAGCCAGGGTGTGTGTGTGTGTGTGTACGTGCTCCTTGAGTGATGCTGAACACCTACCTGACGAAGGTGTGGCAGAGTTCGTCTCTCTCAACAGGATTCTTAAAAGTATGGAATACGAAATAGATAGTAGTCTATCTACTCTTTTGTTTTTTGTTTTTCTATTTACATACCGTGTGTGTGATTCCACACCCCTTACTGTCACCAAAGTTCAAAACTCGTAGAGTATTCGTCCCAAATATTACGAAAGTGTTCCATTTGAATACTGAATGAAAAAACACCAATGCCAAAATAAGCGAGCGCCAAAATAAACTGTTTTATATACCGAATAAATATTTTGTTTTTTTGTGGGGTGTTGATATTGTTGATGTGGTTTAAACTATTGCTGTTGTTATTGATGATTTTGACGCTGTTGTTTTCCATGTTAGGGTTTGGTCTTGTATTCCATGTATTAGTTGGTGTGCGTGTGTGTGTGTGTGTGTGTGTGTAACTTCATAAATGTCACTCCATCTGCCACTGTCATATCAAAATACTTGAGTAAAAATTCTAAATGCTGTTTTCCCCTAAAACATAAAATATTTCTCCCGCTTTTAAGTGTATGAAGTTGAGCCTCATGATCCGACAGTGTAGAGCAAAGCGCTCTTCAAATTTCAGAGCTATATTTTCAAAAAAATTGAATAATATTCCTGGATTTCCTAGTGTAAATTATTGAATAATCTCCACCTGTAAAGCTCAGTACTTAAACAACCTTCTTTAATCACAATCATCGCAGCCACAACAAATACAACCATCAACTACTTGAGATATCATAGCCACACATCCTCACCCCCTCCCTAACAACCACAACCATAGCCTCTCCACCAGCCACATACACAACCACAACCATAGCCTCTCCACCAGCCACATACACAACCACAACCATAGCCTCTCCACCAGCCACATACACAACCACAACCATAGCCTCTCCACCAACCACATACACAACCACAACCATCCACTCCAACCCCAACCAACGCCACCACAACCGTCCTCCCCATCAACCACACCCGGCTAGTCACAACCACAACCCACCCCCTCCCAATCAACCAATGTCAGGTTGAGCCACCATTATCATCATCACCTCCATCACCAAGTGAGATGCTGAAAGATCATCCCATTGGTCAGCGTCCAGGGGACCTATGGGAGCCCTGGAATGTCGTCACCAGCTGTGGTTTGGGCCAAATTACCCTGACCAGCTGTGGGTCGGGGTCCAAATTACCCTTGACCAGCTGTGGATCGGGGCCAAATGATTCTTGTATCTGGGAGACGTCCCTCCCATTGGTGGCCAGGACTTGAACCATACTGAAGGTCCTTTATATTTCTCCAGTCCCTGTGGTGAGGGTAAGCCAGACAGACAAGCTGGCCTTCTGTGGAAAGTGGCATACATCTATAACTTCTTATCTGTTCGAATATCATCTATTTTTGGAAATTCGATACTATCAAAGTAGGTTTCTTGGAGAGAGAGAGAGAGAGAGAGAGAGATGGGGGGGGAACCGCACACCTCACAACGCTTGATGAGTGAGAGGAAGGGAGTGGGGAAAGAGGGAGGGAGAGGGGAGGGGGTGAGGGAATTATTGACCCGTGGCATAAAAGCCTTGAGAGGAGGATAGTTGAGAAGGTCGTGGGAGGTCAGACGAGGTCAGATCACGTGTCCCCAGCTGGTTATGGTCGACTTGAGGGTCACCTCTGCAAGCTGAAACCATCCCCCCCCCCCAAACTGGCTCTCCCCCTTTCATGACGTCATCGAAGGACAGAAGTTGATACTTTTTTCCTCTATTTTTTTTCTTTTTTTTTTGTCTTTCGTTTCCCAGCAGACTCATTTTTGAGTTTAGGGTATATCGACCAGGACCTACGCAGCGTGTGTGTGTGTGTGTGTGTGTGTGTCTCTACTGAATCAACTATGTTCATTTTACATTAGCCTTTCTCCCTCAGTGTAGAGACAGGACTGATGTCAGGATATGACCTGGTCAAATATTCCTTTGAATGACATTATCACTTTCGAACTCTCGGCTCCTAAGCTTGGCACTTTCCCTCTCCAATACGCACCTCCATCATCCTTGAGGTTCGGGTCGCCCTAACCCACGATTATATCTGCTTTCGATAAGCGTTATCTGGCAGGAGGAGGAGGAGAGGGGGTTGGGGTAATCCGGATCTCATCTACTGTGTCAGGGCCGGAGGCGACTGACACACACACACACACACACACACACACAGGCCCTGCTGCCTTAACTGTATGGTGGTGGTTGAGGTGTGGGGTGGAGGTCTGGGGAGCAAAGATATGCCTCAGGCGGGGAGATTAAGACATCTCCCCACCTCAGAGTTCAGAGAGAGGAGAAAGTCTCCTTTTACATACTGATAGAGAGCCCCAGGGTTGGGATCCCGTTTGAGGGGGGGGGTAAGGGGGAAGCTATGGTCTCCCTTCCATGTGGGTGTGACCTCCAACCTCCTGTGTGTTTTGATGTTCGATGGGGAGTTGAGGGGGAGGGGTGATGGGTAGGTACGTGGCCTGAATGGGCGTGGGCAAGTGGGCGTGGCTTATTGGGAAATGAATATCATCTTCGAGCTCCCGAAGACGGCCTCTGTGTGTGTGTGTGTGTGTGTGTGTGTGACCATACCGTCGTGCTCAGGGGTCGTACCGACGTGCTCAAGGGCCGTAGCTACGTGCTCAGGGGTCGTACCGACGTGCTCAAGGGCCGTAGCGACGTGCTCAGGGGTCGTACCGTCGTGCTCAAGGGTCGCCCCGTCGTGCTTAAGGGTCGTAACGTCATACACATGGCCTTATCATATCTTTACAGAATTCTACTGGATGAAAATTATTCACCACTTTACAATACGCGACAAAACCACTGGAAAGACTTGAGGAAAATTAACTTTATTTCAACTGTTATGAGGATTACAAGGAAATGCTCCGATCCTCTGAATGTTTATCTTAGCGCATTCTGATACTTTTAAAAAGAGTGTTTGGATCTCATCGATCGTGGAGTATTGCCACCCTCAGTCACTTTTACAGTTCGTGAAGGCACTTCAAATGCGGAATTAAGGCTCTCTTTAAATGGTCGTTAACGAATGTTAATGGACCACGTCGCTGTAGTGATTATCAGCACAAAACGACCCCTTACACTAGTCGTTAAAACGACGACCTCCTGGTGGGGGTTGGAGTGCTGGATTGTTTAATTTACCTCCAATGGTCGTTAATGTGAAGGAGAGAAGAACCCGTTACTTATGGCGTTACGACAACAGTCACCATAATGATGGTGTTAACGATGGCAGGTGTTACGTTGACCGATCTCTATCTTACAACAGCAAGCTGTCTCGTTAACCATTGTATGACAGGAGTTTTGTTAATGAATGTGTAGCAGTGGCGGGTTACTCGTTGACCATTGCGTTGATACAACAGTCTTCCCTCTCTCTCTCTCTCTCTCTCTCTCTAGGCCCCAACCAGCGCCCAGCTGCTTCATCAAAATTAAGCGCTAAACACACACAGGTCTCCTCGTCCCCTCTCTTACACCAGAGCGAAAATTTAGCTATTAATTTCCCCATCAGCTCCACTAAACTTTGTGTTCTATATATATGTATAACTACCTAACTCCCCCTCCATCTCAATCCCCTCACTCCCCAACCACCATCAAACTCCCATTCTCACTACTACCATTTTCGATGGCCTCCCTAGAGAGATGAGACCTAACCCATCACTCAAGTATTTCTGTTTAAAAGCCTTCCATTTCCTCCAATCATTCCTTTCCTATATACCGAAGAATTTCTTTTACTCTCAATTGATATATTTCTAAGGGTTGATATGTAAAAATGGTTTAGTAGGGGAGGTTCGAACCCTGGCACGGTTTGACAGAGGAGAAGTTGGGAATGGAGGGAGGGTGGCTTTTTCCTCACAGCATATAAGAGAGGTAGGTCAATGAATCCTGTCCGGGTTCCCGAGGGCTACTCCTACTCTTGGACTCTCTCGTCGTAAGAGACAGAATAGTATTTATAGTGTTCATTAACACTAGACTCTCTCTCTCTCTCTCCCTCTCTCTCTCTCTTATTTCACCCGGGCAGAGCGGTGGAAGATGATATTTAGCGTTAACAGGTTCTTTGTTGCTTCCCCTTCTCTTGCCACGCACTTTATGGAGAGAGGGGGAGGGGGAAAATATACGATTGTGTACATCAGTGGATGCCATAATTAGTGCGTACGGGAATCTCTTCCCCTTCCCCTCCTACCCACCCTCTCTCTCTCTCTCTCTCTCTCTCTGTTTCCTAGCGCTATCTCCTTGACGCGGGGAAACGGCGATCAAGTATAACAAAACAAATAGACATCATACTTCATCGCCATTTTCTGCGTTAGCGAGGTAGCGCCAGGACACTACCCCCTACACCTTCGCCTTCCCCACTTCCTCACAACAGACGAAAAATTACTGTAGTCAACAGAACAAGAAAATGCTATCATTTCACAATTAGTGATAGATGTTACAAAAATGAATTTTCATAAAATTATTGTTAATCAAATTGTTTTCGGTTTATAATTTAGAGAAATAGAGGATATCTATATATTAATCGACCTCTCAAAGGAGAGGTTACAATACAGGTTGGGATGTTGACCTGTATATTGACCTCAAAGGTCAATGATGTTGCCTCCTACGGTCAAATCGCCGTTTCTGCCATTTAAACTCACCTTTCAGGAATTTGGTGAATTTCTCACCAGAACTTTTGGCTTTTCCTGTATGCTGAGGGAGAGTGTAAGAAAAGTTTATGATCTTCTGCCTGGTATCCTTTTCAATGCGCTTCATTACTTTAGCCAGTTCCGCCAAACTAGCTTCCAACCTCTGAACATTTACAGGAAGGCCATCATGAGACTCTTGTAGGTATTCTTTGGTGAACTTCTCTATTGAGAGAGTCAATTCAGACATGTTTTCCTCAAACGTCTCGATTTCTTGGCGAATGTCAGCGGTCCGCTGCCAAAAATTTTCCCTCTCAGTTTTATGCATTTCATCGGTCTGTTCAAGTAAACTACGAAGTTCCGATATCTCTTCACGCATGGACTGGTACATTTCGTCCCATTGTCCTTCCTGCTCCTTCAGAGCCTGTTTATAAAATTCAGTAACTTCCTTCTGGAAGCGGTTGACCTGTTCTTCCCGCTTGTCTCTATTTGCTTTCGCCATCTTCTCGTAGCGCGTGCGCACTTTGAGACTCTCCTTACGGAAAGTACGGAGGATGAGCTTCTGCTCCTTCTTATGGGCCTGACGACCCCGTTGAAGAGGAGCTGCGCTACCGCCCCGACTATCGCCAGGGAGTCCTAGATCATACATTAGAACGCCAAAGACGTCTTCGTCATCGTCTGCCTCAGAGACCTGAGGGAGGCCCTTTGGTCGGGCGGAGATCAACGCCTCTGTCTCAACGAAGAACCCGACGCACAGCAAGCCGATCAAGGCGAGAAGAATAAGTATACTGATGGACATTTTAGCTATTTCCAGGATTAATAATTTTAAAAAGGAAGGTCTTGTATTGAAAAAAAAAAAAAAACTCATACAGATGTGAACGAATGAGTGATCGCTGCTGGTGTCGTAGTGGGTGAGGACCATAGAGGATGGGGTGCCTAGAAATAGCTGGGATGCAAAGGTGTTAGCAATTGTTTTGGGATGTAGCTGAGGTGTATGGGAGTAGTTTAGGATGTTGGCACTTAACGAGGTCACTGACTACATTAATAATAAATGTTTGATCACAACACCTTCGACAGGGTCATCTTCACTACAGCCTCGACAGACGCAGATGCGTTCGTTGAGGGTGTTGTGGTTGTGAGTTCGTCGAGTGTGAAGATGCATTTGTAGAGGGAGAAAGTTGTGAAGATGAGTATGTCGAGGGTATTGTGAAGATGAGTGAGTCGAGGGTGTTTTCTATATGAGTATGCCAGGGGTGTTGTCAAGATAAGTCGAGGGTGTTGTGAGGATGAGTGAGTCGACGGTGTTGTGAAGATGCGTATGTCGAGGGTTTAGTGAAGATGAGTAAGTCGTGGGGGTAGTGAAGATGAGTTTGGCGAGTGTGTAGTGAAGATGAGTATATTTAGCGGCGTGATTAGGATAAGTAAGTCGAGAGTGTAGTGAAAATGAGTTTGGCGCGGGTGTAGTAAAGATGAGTATGTTCAGCGACGTGATGAAGATGCGTTTGTCTGAGGTAAGGCGAAGATGCGTTTACCTTCGGTGTAGTGAAGATCAGTTTGTCAAAGGTGTAGTGAAGATGACTCTTTATTTGTTGACGAAGGTGAAGGAGAGGTGAGGTAATGTCGAGGACGTAGTGAAGATATGTGACCAAGAACTTATAAACATGAAAAGCTACTGTAAATAAAAACACAACTATACACAAAACGAAAGTCTGCTGTATGACCTCATTTACCAACTCGGGGACAAGTGTGGACAACTGGTTGTGTGAAACTTGGACTCAGAAAAAAAGATCTTTTCAGCAAAATTGGGAGCAAATTATCAGGATTCCTTTCCATCTGAGTCAACCACAACTGATACTAATTTTTTCTAACCCAGGGGGCAGTTAGCTATCGAGATACGTAGAAACTGGGAGAAAAAAAAATAATGGAGCGAATGATAATTGAGAAGAATCATTAAAGAAAATGATGGACTCTTGTGGGTCAGGTGTGAAATGAGGAAACTGAGTGAAGTGGGGGATGTGAGTTGAAAATGAATGTTGTTATCATTTAAAGTTATCATTTAAAGTAAAATGATTCTATAATAGGTAATGATAGATGAAAAGATGTCCCAGATTTGAAATTGTTATGCACTGAATGACTAAAATGACAGTGTCACGTAGAGACAGAGACAGGAACAGACAGAAATATAGGCCTTAATAGCCATGTTTATACACCTGTATAGATAGGGATGATCCTCTTCGGGCTTCCTTTAGTCTATGGTCAGCTGAAAACCGTTGGAAGGAGGAGCGAATAAGCCTCACGATGGTGAGGAACCAGAATTGGAAGCTACCAAGAAGTGTACATAGTGAGGACGCTCTTGAACCTCTCAACTAAGCAACCTCCTTACACCCTCCACTCGCCTTTTCCACCTTACGCCCACTTCCCCTCCCTCCTTCCTTGAAGGTGATGATCACCTGCGAGACGATGGGAATCAGCTAGCCATAGAGGAGGGAAGTGTTCATCCTCAGCTGTTATGATGATTACAAGGAAATGCTTCGATCCTTTGAATGTTTATCTTAGGGCATTCTGATCCTTTCAAAAAGAGTGTTTGGATCTCATCGATCGTAAAGTATTGCCACCCTCAGTCACTTTTACAGTTCGTGAAGGCACTTCAAATGCGGAATTAAGGCTCTCTTTAAATGGTCGTTAACGAATGTTAATGGACCACGTCGCTGTAGTGATTATCAGCACAAAACGACCCCTTACACTAGTCGTTGAAACGACGACCTCCTGGGAGGGGTTGGAGTGCTGGATTGTTTGATTTACTTCCAATGGTCGTTAATGTGAAGGAGAGAAGAACCCGTTACTTATGGCGTTACGACAACAGTCACCATAATGATGTGTTAACGATGGCAGGTGTTACGTTGACCGATCTCTATCTTACAACAGCAATCTGTCTCGTTAACCATTGTATGACAGGAGTTTTGTTAATGAATGTGTAGCAGTGGCGGGTTACTCGTTGACCATTGCGTTGATACAGCAGTCTTCTCTCTCTCTCTCTCTCTCTCTCTCTCTCTCTCTCTGCGCTAAACACACACAGGTCTCCTCGTCCCCTCTCTTACACCAGAGCGAAAATTAAGCTATTGATTTCCCCATCAGCTCCACTAAACTTTGTGTTCTATATATATGTATAACTACCTAACTCCCCCTCCACTGACCCCCACCCACCTCAATCCCCTCACTCCCCAACCACCATCAAACTCCCATCCTCACTACTACCATTTTCAATGGCCTCCCTAGAGAGATGAGACCTAATCCATCACTCAAGTATTTCTGTTTAAAAGCCTTCCATTTCCTCCAATCATTTCTTCCCTATATACCAAACATTTCTTTTACTCTCAATTGATATACTTCTTTGGGTTGATATGTAAAAGACAAAAAAAGGGTTTAGTAGATGGGTTCGAACCTTGGTACGGTTTGCCAGATGGGAAGTTGGAAAGAGGAGCTTATTCTCCATAGCATATAAGATAGGTCGGCGATCAAGTACAACAAAACAAATACATATATCATAATTGATCGCCATTTTCTGCGTTAGCGAGGTAGCGCCAGGACACTACCCCCTACACCTTCGCCTTCCCCACTTCCTCACAACAGACAAAAAAATTACTGTAGTCAACAGAACAACAAAATGCCATCATTTCACAATTAGTGATAGATGTGACAAAAATGAATTTCCATTAAGTTATTGATTATAGAATTGTTTTCAGTTTATAATTTGAAGAAATAGAAGATATTTACATATTCATCGACCTCTCAAAGGAGAGGTTACAATACAGGTTGGGATGTTGACCTGTATATTGACCTCACAGGTCATTAACGTTGCTTCCGACGTTCAATTCGCTGTTTCTCCCATGCAAACTGATCTTTAAGGAATTTGCGGAATTTCTTACTTCTACCTTTGGCTTTTTCTTCATGCCGAGAGACGGTGTAAAGAAACTTTTTGTACTTCCTAGTTTCTTTTTCCTTGCGCCTCATTACATGAGTCAGTTTCACCAAATTAGCTTCCAGTCTCTGAATTTCTTCTTCATGAATGCTATCATGAGACTCTTGTAGGTATTCTTTGGTGAACTTCTCTATTGAGAGGGTCAATTCAGACATGTTTTCCTCAAACGTCTGGATTTCTTGGCGAATGTCAGCCATCCGCTGCCAAAAATTTTCCCTCTCAGTTTTATGCATTTCATCGGTCTGTTCAAGTAAACTACGAAGTTCCGATATCTCTTCACGCATGGACTGGTACATTTCGTCCCATTGTCCTTCCTGCTCCTTCAGAGCCTGTTTATAAAATTCAGTAACTTCCTTCTGGAAGCGGTTGACCTGTTCTTCCCGCTTGTCTCTATTTGCTTTCGCCATCTTCTCGTAGCGCGTGCGCACTTTGAGACTCTCCTTACGGAAAGTACGGAGGATGAGCTTCTGCTCCTCCTTATGGGTCTGACGACCCCGTTGAAGAGGAGCTGCGCTACCGCCCCGACTATCGCCAGGGAGTCCTAGATCATACATTAGAACGCCAAAGACGTCTTCGTCATCGTCTGCCTCAGAGACCTGAGGGAGGCCCTTTGGTCGGGCGGAGATCAACGCCTCTGTCTCAACGAAGAATCCGACGCACAGCAAGCCGATCAAGGCGAGAAGAATAAGTTTACTGATGGACATTTTTGTTATTTCCATGATTAATTTTCAATTGAAGGAAAGTTTTGAAATCCAAAAAAAAACTCATGCAGATGTGAACGAATGGGTCATCGCTGCTGGTGTTGTAGTGGATGAGGACCATAGAGGATGGGGTGCCTAGAAATAGCTGGGATGCAAAGGTGTTAGCAATTGTGTTAGGATGTAGCTGAGGTGTATGGGAGTTGTTTGGGATGTTGGCACTTAACGAGGTCACTGACTACATCAATAATAAATGTTTGATCACAACACCTTCGACAAGGGTCATCTTCACTACAGCCTCGACAGACGCAGATGCGTTCGTTGAGGGTGTTGTGGTAGTGCGTTCGTCGAGTGTGAAGATGCATTTGTAGAGGGAGAAAGTTGTGAAGATGAGTTTGGCGAGGGTATTGTGAAGATGAGTGAGTCGAGGGCGTTTTGTATATGAGTATGCCGGGGGTGTTGTCAAGATAAGTCGAGGGTGTTGTGAGGATGAGTGAGTCGAGGGTGTTGTGAAGATGAGTATGTCTAGGGTGTTGTGAAGATGAGTAAGTCGAGGGTGTTGTAAAGATGAGTATATCGAGTATGTTGTGAGGTTGAGTAAGTCGTGAGTGGTGTGAAGATGAGTATGTTGAGGGCGTAGTGAAGACGAATATGTCGAGCGTGTAGTGAAGATGAGTATGTTCAGCGACGTGATAAAGACGCGTTTGTCTAAGGTAAGGCGAAGATGCGTTTACCTTCGGTGTAGTGAAGATCAGTTTGTCAAAGGTGTAGTGAAGATGACTCTTTATTTGTTGACGAAGGTGAAGGAGAGGTGAGGTAATGTCGAGGACGTAGTGAAGATGTGTGACCAAGAACTTATAAACATGAAAAGCTACTGTAAATAAAAACACAACTATACACAAAACGAAAGTCTGCTGTATGACCTCATTTACCAACTCGGGGACAAGTGTGGACAACTGGTTGTGTGAAACTTGGACTCAGAAAAAAAAGATCTTTTCAGCAAAATTGGGAGCAAATTATCAGGATTCCTTTCCATCTAAGTCAACCACAACTGATACTAATTTTTTCTAACCCAGGGGGAACTTAGCTATCGAGATACGTGGAAACGGAGAAAAAAAAAAATAATGGAGCGAATGATAACAGAGAAGAATCATTAAAGAAAATGATGGACTCTTGTGGTTCAGGTGTGAAATGAGGAAAGTGAGTGAAGTGGGGGATGTGAGTTGAAAATGAATGTTGTTGGGAAAGTGAAGAAATAATTACCCGATAATTGTCTATCATCATAAGTTATCATTTAAAGTAAAATGATTCTATAATAGGTAATGATAGATGAAAAGATGTCCCAGACTTGAAATTGTTATGCACTGAATGACTAAAATGACAGTGTCACGTAGAGACAGAGACAGGAACAGACAGAAATATAGGCCTTAATAGCCATGTTTATACACCTGTATAGATAGGGATGATCCTCTTCGGGCTTCCTTTAGTCTATGGTCAGCTGAAAACCGTTGGAAGGAGGAGCGAATAAGCCTCATGATGGTGAGGAGCCAGAATTGGAAGCTACCAAGAAGTGCACATAGTGAGGACGCTCTTGCAACCTCTCAACTAAGCAACCTCCTTACACCCACTCCTCTCGTCTTTTCCACCTTACGCCCACTTTCCCTCCCTCCTTCCTTGAAGGTGATGATCACCAGCGAGACGATGGGAATCAGCTAGCCATAGAGGAGGGAAGTGTTCATCCTCAGCTGTTATGATGATTACAAGGAAATGCTTCGATCCTTTGAATGTTTATCTTAGTGCATTCTGATACTTTTAAAAAGAGTGTTTGGATCTCATCGGCCCTGGAGTATTGGCACCCTCAGTCACTTTTACAGTTCGTGAAGGCACTTCAAATGCGGAATTAAGGCTCTCTTTAAATGGTCGTTAACGAATGTTAATGGACCACGTCGCTGTAGTGATTATCAGCACAAAACGACCCCTTACACTAGTCGTTAAAACGACGACCTCCTGGGAGGGGTTGGAGTGCTGGATTGTTTGATTTACTTCCAATGGTCGTTAATGTGAAGGAGAGAAGAACCCGTTACTTATGGCGTTACGACAACAGTCACCATAATGATGGTGTTAACGATGGCAGGTGTTACGTTGACCGATCTCTATCTTACAACAGCAAGCTGTCTCGTTAACCATTGTATGACAGGAGTTTTGTTAATGAATGTGTAGCAATGGCGGGTTACTCGTTGACCATTGCGTTGATACAACAGTCTTCTCTCTCTCTCTCTCTCTCTCTCTCTCTCTCTGCGCTAAACACACACAGGTCTCCTCGTCCCCTCTCTTACACCAGAGCGAAAATTAAGCTATTGATTTCCCCATCAGCTCCACTAAACTTTGTGTTCTATATATATGTATAACTACCTAACTCCCCCTCCACCTCAATCCCCTCACTCCCCAACCACCATCAAACTCCCATCCTCACTACTACCATTTTCAATGGCCTCCGTAGAGAAATGAGACCTAATCCATCACTCAAGTATTTCTGTTTAAAAGCCTTCCATTTCCTCCAATCATTCCTTCCCTATATACCAAACATTTCTTTTACTCTCAATTGATATACTTCTTTGGGTTGATATGTAAAAGACAAAAAAAGGGTTTAGTAGATGGGTTCGAACCTTGGTACGGTTTGCCAGATGGGAAGTTGGAAAGGGGAGCTTATTCTCCATAGCATATAAGATAGGTCGGCGATCAAGTACAACAAAACAAATACATATATCATAATTGATCGCCATTTTCTGCGTTAGCGAGGTAGCGCCAGGACACTACCCCCTACACCTTCGCCTTCCCCACTTCCTCACAACAGACAAAAAAATTACTGTAGTCAACAGAACAACAAAATGCCATCATTTCACAATTAGTGATAGATGTGACAAAAATGAATTTCCATTAAGTTATTGATTATAGAATTGTTTTCAGTTTATAATTTGAAGAAATAGAAGATATTTACATATTCATCGACCTCTCAAAGGAGAGGTTACAATACAGGTTGGGATGTTGACCTGTATATTGACCTCACAGGTCATTAACGTTGCTTCCGACGTTCAATTCGCTGTTTCTCCCATGCAAACTGATCTTTAAGGAATTTGCGGAATTTCTTACTTCTACCTTTGGCTTTTTCTTCATGCCGAGAGACGGTGTAAAGAAACTTTTTGTACTTCCTAGTTTCTTTTTCCTTGCGCCTCATTACATGAGTCAGTTTCACCAAATTAGCTTCCAGTCTCTGAATTTCTTCTTCATGAATGCTATCATGAGACTCTTGTAGGTATTCTTTGGTGAACTTCTCTATTGAGAGAGTCAATTCAGACATGTTTTCCTCAAACGTCTGGATTTCTTGGCGAATGTCAGCCATCCGCTGCCAAAAATTTTCCCTCTCAGTTTTATGCATTTCATCGGTCTGTTCAAGTAAACTACGAAGTTCCGATATCTCTTCACGCATGGACTGGTACATTTCATCCCATTGTCCTTCCTGCTCCTTCAGAGCCTGTTTATAAAATTCAGTAACTTCCTTCTGGAAGCGGTTGACCTGTTCTTCCCGCTTGTCTCTATTTGCTTTCGCCATCTTCTCGTAGCGCGTGCGCACTTTGAGACTCTCCTTACGGAAAGTACGGAGGATGAGCTTCTGCTCCTTCTTATGGGCCTGACGACCCCGTTGAAGAGGAGCTGCGCTACCGCCCCGACTATCGCCAGGGAGTCCTAGATCATACATTAGAACGCCAAAGACGTCTTCGTCATCGTCTGCCTCAGAGACCTGAGGGAGGCCCTTTGGTCGGGCGGAGATCAACGCCTCTGTCTCAACGAAGAATCCGACGCACAGCAAGCCGATCAAGGCGAGAAGAATAAGTTTACTGATGGACATTTTTGTTATTTCCATGATTAATTTTTAATTGAAGGAAGGTTTTGAAATCCAATAAAAAACTCATGCAGATGTGAACGAATGGGTCATCGCTGCTGGTGTTGTAGTGGATGAGGACCATAGAGGATGGGGTGCCTAGAAATAGCTGGGATGCAAAGGTGTTAGCAATTGTGTTGGGATGTAGCTGAGGTGTATGGGAGTTGTTTGGGATGTTGGCACTTAACGAGGTCACTGACTACCATCCTAATAAATGTTTGATCACAACACCTTCGACAAGGTCATCTTCACTACAGCCTTCGACAGACGCAGATGCGTTCGTTGAGGGTGTTGTGGTAGTGAGTTCGTCGAGTGTGAAGATGCATTTGTAGAGGGAGAAAGTTGTGAAGATGAGTATGTCGAGGGTATTGTGAAGATGAGTGAGTCGAGGGCGTTTTGTATATGAGTATGCCGGGGGTGTTGTCAAGATAAGTCGAGGGTGTTGTGAGGATGAGTGAGTCGAGGGTGTTGAGAAGATGAGTATGTCTAGGGTGTTGTGAAGATGAGTAAGTCGAGGGTGTTGTAAAGATGAGTATATCGAGGGTGTTGTGAGGTTAAGTCGAGAGTGTTGTGAAGATGAGTATGTTGAGGGCGTAGTGAAGATGAATATGTCGAGCGTGTAGTGAAGATGAGTATGTTCAGCAACGTGATGAAGACGCGTTTGTCTAAGGTAAGGCGAAGATGCGTTTACCTTCGGTGTAGTGAAGATCAGTTTGTCAAAGGTGTAGTGAAGATGACTCTTTATTTGTTGACAAAGGTGAAGGAGAGGTGAGGTAATGTCGAGGACGTAGTGAAGATGTGTGACCAAGAACTTATAAACATGAAAAGCTACTGTAAATAAAAACACAACTATACACAAAACGAAAGTCTGCTGTATGACCTCATTTACCAACTCGGGGACAAGTGTGGACGACTGGTTGTGTGAAACTTGGACTCAGAAAAAAAGATCTTTTCAGCAAAATTGGGAGCAAATTATCAGGATTCCTTTCCGAGTCAACCACAACTGATACTAATTTTATTCTAACCCAGGGGGAACTTAGCTATCGAGATACGTGGAAACTGGGAGAAAAAAAAATAATGGAGCGAATGATAACAGAGAAGAATCAATAAAGAAAATGATGGACTCTTGTGGGTCAGGTGTGAAATGAGGAAAGTGAGTGAAGTGGGGATGTGAGTTGAAAATGAATGTTGTTATCATTTAAAGTTATCATTTAAAGTAAAATGATTCTATAATAGGTAATGATAGATGAAAAGATGTCCCAGATTTTAAAACATTGTGCATTGAATGACTAGAAATATAGCGATATCTCACAGTTTAATAACCATACAATACATAATGATAATGAGCTGATATCTTCTATACATGGTAGGTTTCACACAACAACACTGTAAACATAACTTTTAACCTTAATGCTATAAGAGTCTTGATATCATGAAGCATTTATCTCTAGTTATTATAGATATGATATGTAGATATGGGTTCACACATCAACAACAAATGTCGGAGGAAGGTTATACAATGTCTTTGCTCTATACTGCCCCAGCAGTGTACGTGATGAGAATGTTCCTCATTTAAAACAGACGTTAGCTGACAGCAGAAGGAGCACTCTGACTCCAAGTGGAAAGAGTGTGATCATCATTGTAAGGCACTGGTGGTGGCCAGACTCTATCATTCTGAATACAAATAGTAAGATAAAAAATATCGGGTGTTTTTCCACAGCATACGTGATCAACCTGAAGTTTCTTAATGTGGAAGTTAAATATTTAACTTCCTGTTAGAACTCTGGAATATTTCATCATTATATTCGTGCATGTGAAAGTATACAATCCATGTTTCAAAAGTGTGGCCATATATGTAAGCTACCCCGTATCAAACAATAGTAAGTGAAAACGGTCATATTCGGTGTATAAGGTTCAGAGAAAATGCTAGTCCTGAACCCCCAACTATCAAAAAATATATAAAGTTCTGTTTTTATCTTATTTGCACAAAGGTATGACTATTCAGACAGGAAACATGAGCCTAAAGAGGGGATATCCTATATAAGAACAGATTCGAAAATCCAAATCATTGTGGTCTTAAGGTATGATATGGGAATAGTGAGGATATTCCTTGACTAATTCACGTGAAAGAATATTCAAATCACTTTAATTTTTTGTTGTATTCTCCCTGGTAAAGAGGAAACTGCAGCCAATGATCCTCAAAAACCGCAACAAATCGTATCACAGGATAATCGAATCCTAACTTAACTCCCAATTTTGCCTAATAACACAGGGAATCCAATACCACCTCTTTGTCTCCCGCTGCGTTTGTCAAATGGAGATTAGAACATGACTAAACTCCAAAATCATCAGGGATGAAATAGATTCCCTTTTCATGTAAGAATGATTCTTGCTTTATGATGATCTATGCATCGTCTCCACCGTCCATATCATCCTTTGTCTCTTCTCTTGTCCAGGAAGCGATCGTGTTCCTTATGATGGTCTGTCCTTGTCTCTTGGTATGCCAGACGTATAATTGGAGTGTAATTGATGGTTGTATGTGCATACTCTTATCCTCATCATCTGATCTTTGGTCGCCTATCGCGCTCCGGAGCTCTTACACATTGAAGCGTACAAGGCTTTCATTTTCATCCGAACCTGCAAACAGAAGAAAAATTACCAGAAGGAATGCGAAGGGTTGGAAAAGGAAAAGATAGAGCAACAGAGAGACGGAGAGAGGTAAACACAGACAAAAATATGTCAGTGTCATGGAGAGACAAAGATAGACAGGAACTGACTGAAATATAGGCCGTAATAGTCATGTTTATACACCTGTATAGATAGGGATGATCCTCTTCGGGCTTCCTTTAGTCTATGGTCAGCTGAAAACCGTTGGAAGGAGGAGCGAATAAGCCTCACGATGGTGAGGAACCAGAATTGGAAGCTACCAAGAAGTGCACATAGTGAGGACGCTCTTGCAACCTCTCAACTAAGCAACCTCCTTACACCCACTCCTCTCGTCTTTTCCACCTTATATCCACTTCCCCTCCCTCCTCCCTTTCCCCCTAACAACCACTCCTCCTCCCTCCTCCCTTTCCCCCTAACAACCACTCCTCCTCCCTCCTCCCTTTCCCCCTGACAACCACTCTTTCCTCCTCCCTTTCCCCCTGACAACCACTCCCCTACCTCCGTCCCCTCAAGACCCCGGATTACCTGCTGGTTGTTTGTGCAGTGGAGGAAGAGAACAAGAACCCCCGTGACGCTATTGAGAATGGAGAAGACGCCATAAAGCGGGAGGTTCTGCTCGTACTCCGAGAACATCCCCACCAGGAGGTGCGCGAAGACGAAGGGCATGATGATCAGGTTGGTCCGCTGGGAGAACTTGGCGCTTATTAGTTGACCCTTGTCCATACCTGTTCACACAGAGGGAGAGAAGCAGTGACTCCTATCCTCTAACCCTCATCATACCCTATGCAGATCCTCCCGAGCGTACATCCCCGGCACCCATTTGCCTCCTTACCTTTCAGAGGTTTGTATTCATTTGCTCCAGCTGCCTCAATCAGCGTAAAGGTGATGACCACCAGCGAGACGATGGGGATCAGCTGGCCATAGACGAGGGGAGTGTTCATCTGCAACCAACAGCTGGTCATAGGGAGAGAGAGAGAGAGATGAAGTGAGTGAGAGGCTGGGAGAAAGAGAGAGAGATGGGGGGAAGGGTATATTAGGAAACAGATACCAACTACACCTAAAGCAAGGGATGAGTAAGAGGTGCTCGGCATCAAAAACTAGGTTATATTATGGGAATCTGTTTTACCTAAGTCCTCCTCGTACTAGGGGGTCCTGCGTCACTAGGGACCCACACTGGTACTCACTGGTACTCTCCTCCGTAGTTATCGAATTCGAAACAGGTGCAGAAGAGGATGATGAAGGCTGCCATCCCCCAACCCACCAAGGTGTTCTGGGCCCGCGAGAACATCCCGTCTTTATTGACGACGAAGGCGACGAAGGAGTACATGTGGAGTGCCTCCAGGAACATAAACATGAAGCAGGCGGTGAAGAAGAAGTGGACCAGGATTGACACGATCCGGCACAAGGTCTGGGGACGTGGAGGACGAAGATATGGGTGATGTGAAGATGACATGGTGGTTCTTCAAGACAATGGTAGACACAACTTATTTGGGGGGGACTCAGATATATAGGTCCTCAACGGGGGTTCAGAGACACGCAGCGCCAGCTGGAGAGAAAGAGAGTGTTGATGAAACGCTGGTGTTCTCAAGATGGCCACCGTTTATAGATGAGATTTAGATGTATAGAAAAAGAACGGTGAAGAAATGCTGGTGGGTCTTTTTTTTTTTTTTTTTTTTAGATGGCCTTTTTGCCATGCACTCGAGAAGTATTGGGAAAGAAAAGGAAACTAATGCACTAGGAGAACTCCTGCTCCGATCCAAAAATCCTCTCTCCCATTAGCACCAGGACAACATTCCAAACACCCCCTTCCCTCTCTCTCTCTCTCTCTCTCTCTCTCTCTCTCTCTCTCTCTCTCTCTCAACCACTAAAGAGAAAAATCAACCCATGTTTATCTGGAAGATTGAACAAAAACCCACTTGCAAGAAACCCTAAAGAAAATGAAGAGCAAGAGAACCTATAAGGATCTTTTCTCCTTTTACACCCTATAACAAAAGGAGTTATTTATCACTCTCCTCCATATCCTCCCTAGTTAACCTCCCCATAAACAAATGCCTCCCCCACGATACGACTAACTCCCCAGTCTCCCATAAGTTCCCCGAAGACAAATACTCACTGGCGTCTCAGTAATGGAAGCCGGGAACATCAGCATACAGTGAGCCAGGAGAAGAGCGATCTCCATGTTCATCTGGATGACCCGGTCTGGGGTGAAGATGCGCAGGAAGAGGAAGATGCCCAGGCAGATGCTGACGCAGACGATGAGCACTGTGGAGGCCGTCTTGGAGATGACAGTAGCCACCACTTTCTGCTCTGGCGGCAGTGTCGGAATGGGCCGGGGCGTGGGCTTGGTGGGCGGAGGACCTTCGGCGGGAGAACGTGAATATATTTCTAATCTTTCTGTGTAGGTTTTAGCGTTGAGGTCACTACCTGAAGGCGGTTACGCGAAAAAAGAAATAGGGAGGGTCGCCGTCGGCGAGGCTGTACCATCGTCAAGTGACGAAAAGGGAGAGTAAAGCTTCGTCGTGGAACTCCTTCCTCCATAAATACTCTATCATTACCCTGCTCCTGCAAGGAGCACAGCCTCAAAAACAGCAGAAACATCCTTAAAACATTTTGTAGGGTTTGTGTTTGTTACTATAACAGTAAATTCATTTCATCTATAGTTACCCTGTGAAGAATAATACTCATAAGATGTAAGTTTACAACTGATGGATCTCGAAATGTTTTCTGTTCAATGAAGAAACAATACATCTGAAAAAATCCACTGTTAGGGTCATGCAAAACATCATGATATCACAGGCTAAGAAGGTAATGAATATGGAATAACTGAATAACGAAGAAAAAAGAATTCATGACATTTTCAGTCGAGGTTTACATGAGATTTTAGACTCCAGTATGCAACGAGAGACCCCCCTAAAGACTTACAGACCCCAACAGACATACAGACCCCCAACAGACGTAGA
The DNA here is from genome assembly GCF_036320965.1 of Panulirus ornatus. Classification (NCBI taxonomy): domain Eukaryota; kingdom Metazoa; phylum Arthropoda; class Malacostraca; order Decapoda; family Palinuridae; genus Panulirus; species Panulirus ornatus. The sequence continues at coordinate 3,594,031 of NC_092290.1, read as the reverse complement.
GACTCCCTAAAAGACTTACAGACTACAACAGACGTACAGACCCCCCAGCAGATGTACAGACCCCCCCAACAAACGTACAGACCCCCTAAAAGACTTACAGACCCCAACAGACGTACAGACTACAACAGACACTTACGGATGCAGGCCTTCTTGTCACTCCTCATCGTGTAACCCATGGTACAGATACAGACAGCCTTAGGATCTTCCTCTGTCGACCTGTCATGACAGACTCCGTATTCTGGACACTTCATTGTAATACAGGGACCTGGCGAAAGACAAGAAGGATGGAGTGGAGTGGAACCGGTGGATGGTGTGGAGTGGTGAGTGGGAGGAGCTGCGTTCCTATTTGAGGGACACCCTAACTTGCCCCTGTACAGCTTGCCTGAAGTTCTGTTTGTATTCAGCAAACTAATTAAGATACCAGGTTAGCCTCGCGCGCTCTCTCTCATACATATTGTCTTTAGGTTTCCATTTTATTTCGAAGGTTCCAGTACGGATAAATGTCTTCATGGAAGCCAGGCCGAAATATGAATACCTTGGAAAGTGGCCACAAAGATAAAAATGTAAGAGAGATGAAAGAAATAATAAAAAAGGATAATCAGTCTGTTTCTTTGAAAAAGGGGTCAGGTCGTGAACCGTTACGGGAGACATGAGAAGATTTCTAAGACTTAGCAGGGCAGGGGAAAAGAGAGATGTTACAACTGCCCACACTTTTACTGTCAAGGGTCACACATGCGACGCAGTGGGTTCAGAGACCTACCAATACAGCGGGAGTGTATGTCTCTCCAGCTATCACTTCTATACCTTACCTATAACGTACTAACCTTCTAAAGAATCTGGACTGGTCTATTCAACTGACTTACTAGGGCAGGTCGGCTTGCTCCAAGTATTACAGTCCCTTTGCTCACTTTTGGCTTGGTTATTGGTGCAGTTTGTACCGTTACACATGGCCCAGCGAAATTCCTTCCCTCTCCCACAGAATACGGTGCAGTTTCCCCACTCAGACCAATCGCCGTCTGTGGAGAGGAACATAACTAGTGGGTAACACATCACCGGAACTCGACGTCCATCTGTGTGAACAGTCATTCATTCACCAGTCTATTGGCTTATCTATTACTCTCTCCGTCTATCATTCATGCGTCCATTCGCTGTCTCTTCTTCTTCTTCTTACCCCAGCAGGATTGCGTGTTGCAGAGCATCTCCTGGTACTCCACGCCAATCGTATTCATGCCGTTCTCCATGACACAGGGGGCCCCGTTGCCCTCGGGAGTCGGGTTAGAACATGACCTGACCTTCTTCTGGAATCCACCGTCGCATGTCTTGCTGCACTTCGTGGTGAGCGATGACCACGGGGTCCAGTGCCCATCGATGTCTGTCGAAAAAGGTCATGAAAGATAAGATAAGATAAATAGAAGGTGGCTGTAAGGGGAGGGAGCGGGTGGCTGGAAATCCTCCCCTCTCGTTTTTTTTTTTTTTTTCTTAATTTTCCAAAAGAAGGAACAGAGAAGGGGGCCAGGTGAGGATATTCCCTCAAAGGCCCAGTCCTCTGTTCTTAACGTTACCTCGGCAACGCGGAAAATGGCGAATAGTATGAAAGAAAGAATATATATATATATATATATATATATATATATATATATATATATATATATATATATATATATATATTCCTGTTTTAATGGAATTTCATGAACAGTTCATCTTCATATTCTATCAATCAATTTCTAATAATACGAGAAAGTAGAGACTTCATACTAGGTCTGCTGGGGTGAGAGCCAGACAGAACATTCAGGTGGACTAAGTTTCTAGAAGCATAGCAACTCGAGGTGTGAAACTTGGAAAACGGAATGGAAAAGAATGGGCGACTGATGCGAGAGGTGTGTGGGTGTGGTAACATGATGAGAGATTACAGGAGAGGATCGAGAGTGGCCTTCACTAGATATGAGACTTTGATTAGTGAGGAGGAATACCTTGTGCATGAGAAGGACAGGTGAGCAACACTCCAAACACCAGCAAACCCGGGACGAGGATGTACGTCCTCCACACCATCTTCTCCTGTGAGGAAGATAAGAAAGATAAACGATTAATTATCCACCCTGGAGGAGGAGGAGAAGGAGGAGGAGAAAGAGAGGAGGGAAGGGGGAAATGTGACCTCGCTTTCCCTAGGACACTGGGGAGATAAGAACGACTCTCACGTGTTATAAAGGAAGGTATTGAACCCTAAAAGGAAGCCACTGATAATCCCTTATAACAAGTATTGGTAGGGGAAAAAAAGCTGATCTCTTATTAAAAAAAAAAGATTCAAAAGACGTGAATCCTCTCGCTGTGTGTGTGTGTGTGTGTGTGTGTGTGTGTAGAATGGTATGCGTCCCGTCTACTAAGCCAGGCCATTTTCCTCTACAAATCTCAAAGAAACTAGGAACAAGAAGCCAACAACAACCATACCATTCTTGGAGATAATGGTCGAAAATTACCGCTTGTGAGCGATGGATTAGAGGCATAATTGGTTAATGGTAAGGGTTGCCCATAGTAGAGCACACATGTCTCTAAATTATTAATGTGTGTCATAATTAAAGGGTTTTTCTTATTTTTCCTCCTTTCACCTGATATACACCGAGTCAGTGTTGCCAGATTTATGATATCAACGAAGCGTCAGTGTTGCCATAACATTACGCTAACAAGAAATGCCAGAATGAATTGGTTTCAAGGCTGATTAATGAACTAATGGGATCCCCCTGCGTGCTGAGGGGTTAATGTCGAGATGTATCGGTAATCAATGATTTCTATGGAGGAGAGAGAGAGAGAGAGAGAGAGAGAGAGAGAGAGAGAGAGAGAGAGAGAGAACACACACACACACACACACACACACACACACACACAACCTGAGCGCTGTTGGTAAATGTGTTTGGTGTTGCCCAGAAACAGATGGTTTCACACACACACGATCCAATCCTCTGTTTACCTTGTCCCTCTCTCTCCACTGGCGTGTTTCTTCCTGTCTCTCTGTCTTGTATGTGTTTACGCGTCTATCTGTCTATATTGTATGTGCCTCTGCGCCTACCTGTCTGTCTGTATATCTGTCTGTTTAGCATTTGTGATTACTTATTTTGTGTTACGGGGAGAAAGCGGTTTACGCTCGTGTTGCCCTGTCTCTTAACCTTGTATATATATATATATATATATATATATATATATATATATATATATATATATATATATATATATATATATATATATATATATATATACACGCACAGACATACGTATATATATGTATCATGTGTAAATATGTGTATATACGGACATTTCTACACTCCAGGTTTACTCATTTATCGATCACTTCCAAATGGACAGTTGAAATGACTAATAAGCTAGTCGCCCAGTCTTAAATGAACCCTGGCCTGTTAGATTGGTGGGTCTAATTACTAACCACTTCACCACGGAAGGCGATAAGAAACACGAACAATTTGGTAATACAAATACATGAAGAAGATAGTAAATGGAGTGGAAATGAAATATTGAGTAAAGATGAGCGAAGAAAACTGACAAAAACCTAAAAAGAAAAAATGTGAAAGAATTAGGTAATGACTAACGTGTGAAAGAAATGAAAGAAAGAAATGAAGGAAGTAAGATTGCGTTAGAATCGTGTGATCAGAATGAATGTTTCACAAAAGCCGCCAAGCGTTAAGCTGTGTGGCTGCAAATTGGCTATAAAAACACGCCAACACGCCAATGGGTTAACATGTTCGTCTCAGACCGCGTCATTTGAAACTTATGCTGTTGTTTTCGGTATTTATTCGCAATACCTTCATGTTATGTATGTATATAGTGTGTGTGTGTGTGTGTGTGTGTGTGTGTGTGTGTGTTTACAAACCACTTAAACGAGCGAGTGAGACACATATAATAACCTTTCACGCTGTCATACTTATGTGGTTATTCAAGTGTGAGTTCCAATGGTAAGACTAACTAGGTACTTTCTCTTACATTTTGGCAACTCTGAGACTTTGAGACATTAAGACATGCTCCTTTCCATGTCGACTTATCTCAAGCCATAACCTTCCAAGCCTCCTTAACCATTCCTATCATGCAGTCTCGTGCCTGATATATATATATATATATATATATATATATATATATATATATATATATATATATATATATATATATATATATACATATATATATATATATATATATATATATATATATATATATATATATATATATATATATATATATATATATATATATATATATATATATATATATATATATATATATATATATATATATATATATGTATATATGTGTGTATATTGTGGTGATACAGAGACGAAATATTATTCATTATTCACTAGAGGAATAGCGTGCAAGAAAAAGGTATATGCGTGACACTGGGCGAAGCTTTAATTGAGGCGGAAAACACATTACAAATGAACGCTTGGCTCACACGTATTGACATGAGGGACGATTAGTCTTGAGGTCGGAGGATATACCTGGAATTTGACCTCTGACCCCTTCATGACCCGGAGTCTGACCTCTTGTCTTACCAACCCAAACTCTGATCTTTGACCTCTTAATGTTGCAGAAGTTAAGACAATAAGACAATTGCATACACACACACACACACACACACACACACACACACACACACACACACACAAACTCATACAAATGACGAATGAGGTCAACTGTCTTCACTCACCCCAAAATGCAGTACAGTCCAACCTAAGTTGTGTTTACAGCCGGACAGACAGACAGATAAGCCGAGAGAGAGAGAGAGAGAGAGAGAGAGAGAGAGAGAGAGAGAGAGAGAGAGAGAGAGAGAGAGAGAGGGAGGGAGGGAATATTTACGATAAGATCTTGCCAAAAGGCACGGCTGGCGCGTAGAGTCCACAGCAAGAATATATGAGGTTACGGAGAACCAGGAGAGAGAGAGAGAGAGAGAGAGAGAGAGAGAGAGAGAGAGAGAGAGAGAGAGAGAGAGAGAGAGAGAGAGAGAGAGAGAGAGAGAGAGAGAGAGAGAGAGAGTTACGTGTTGTCACAAGCGTTATGTATGAAAGGAGGAGACTGTATATTTGTCGAGTGAAAAGCCAGCAACCCACGCACGGGTAAGGCAGAAAGAAAAATATACGGGTGAAAGGACTGAAAGTTGAAAGCCACCGAAGTGATATCAGAATTCTCCACTTGATATCATACAATCGCTATCATATAACATACATCGTAACCTATGATATAAAGGTCACATTCAACAATAAATATCAGATTTGGACGCTCTTAATGACCTCTCTCCTTGTGGTAAGTTAAGCATCCTTTACCCCCCACTCCCTCTGGATTGGCCAACACAAACCTGTACATAGAGAGACCTTTTCCCACTTTCTAAATTTCCGCCAGTGAGTTGTTACCCTAAATCCATTTTCTTCTTAGTTCTCAATCCTGTTTCTAGGAAATGATTTATCACTCCATCACAGAATCCCAGTTGTTTAACTGTTGATTTAAAAGATGTAACGTAAGAATTTCAGGGAAGTCTATGGTATTTTTAGCTTGCTAGACCAATATATTTCCTGTCTTTTTTTCTCCTCCTTACTTTTCTTTCACTCTTTTTGACACTATACTGACACGATTCCATTATCCCTTTTGACTCTACGCCGAGAAACTCATTTACCCCTTTTCAGGGAGGTGATTCAATTACCCACATGACAATACGCTACGTGGATTCAATTACCCTCTTTTTTTTCCCCCGCAACAAAAGAGGATTCAATCGTCTCATTTGGCACTTAACTTAGGAGATTGAAAGGGGCACTTTTCCAATACTACAATAAGGGAACTAAAGACATCATTAAGTTCTGATGTTTTCAACTCACCCAACGCTTGTGGTGTGGAACTCACTCACACTTCGATGCTGCAGACTCGCTGAAGAAGGCGCAGAAGAGGAGGAGGAGGAGGAGGACGAGAAGAACTATACCTTCATCGTCTTGAAGAACTAGGGGCGCCCCGCTCCACCCAAGAGAGCTCTCTGTGTCTGTCTGTCTGTCTGTCTGTCTGTCTGTCTCTGTCTGTCTATCTCTCTTTCACCGAAGCTCTCTGCTAGTTCCTCACACCGTCCTTACACAGTCATCCAGGTTAGGACAACGCCCTGGCCTTGCCATCCATCCATGGACAACTCAACCAACACACGCGCACATCCACGTTAAATACCCAACCCTTAAATGCGCGCTTGATCCTCGCTCGAACGCACCACAGAGGTAAACAGAACAGAGAGAGAGAGACACACACACACAGATATTTTCGTCACTCGTGCAAACACTTCAGCTCTGTGTCTTTTGCTCTTCGTCACTGTCGAGAGCCGTTTCAGATCCGTTGTCTTCTCCTTCGCAGTTTGAGTGCGAGCAGAGGAGCGGATTTATTGACTGTGAGGGGCAGTTCGACGTTTAACCAGAAGTGGCAACCGGACGAGTTAAGGAGCAACGTGGAGGTGGTACGCCAATGAGAACCACGCACCATTCTTTTTTTTTTTTTTCACGACGGCTTCCAAGGTCTTGATTAAGCCATCTTGATTATCCTGGATTATGTGTCCTCGTCAGAGGTAAATGATTATCAGAGATTGAATGAATGATAAGGATTCTGTTCATTCGATGATCAAGGATGAATCCTTTTTGAAAACTACAGAAAATTGGCGATCTGTGCAATTATATCTATGTGCTTAAGTTCAGAAGACAAACACATTACGTCTCATGATTGGAGGAGGACCAATAAATACGAGATTGGGTTCTTGGGCTACGATTGGGGAGGGAGGGAGAGGGTGTGTGACCCCAATCACTCGAGTTAGAAGTGGAGTTAATCACAGACCGTCGTCTCCAAGGGTCGTATTGACGACCTGTGTGTGTGTGTGTGTGTGTGTGTGTGTGTGTGTGTGTGTGTGTGTTAGGGTGGTTGCCAAGAACCACACAGCCAAACACCAGGGGTTGCCACTGACTACACTCCGTCTCAAGCCTTCCACCACCACCATCACTGACAACAGTTGTGTCTACCACCACTAGAAGTACTGCTGCCACCTCCACTGCCAACATTACTTACCATTATCCGTGGCAATCATTACTGACAACATTGGCTGCCATCATTACCACTATCTACGATGTTTCAATCCTAATATATATATATATATATATATATATATATATATATATATATATATATATATATATATATATATATATATACATGTATAATCCTGTCTGTGCTCATATTTCAAACATATATATACCTATATACATATATGAACAGATTAACCATTGGCCATCTGGATATGTGATTGGTATATACCAATGTTGTCTGTTTACATAATCAGTATATACCAATGTTGTCTGTCTACATAACTGGTATATATGAATGCCTGAGGATCTGGACATAAGACCTAACAGCTGCCAGGGTCGTTAAGACACCGTTTAAAGTCAAGTCATAACCACAGGCTGCAAAATTCTTGAACACCATCTTCAAGTGGTCAAGATCATTCGAAAACCACTACAGTCTATTTCTTTCTCCATGTATGGCTCTCGTGTCTCTTTTAATGTCGTCATAATGTAAAATAATATCATAGTTTAGGGTAGAATACAACAACAAAAATTACAAAACGTTCACCAGAGAAAACGAGTTCTGCTTTAGGAAACACTCTTCCAAATTTTCCTTTGCTCTGTGCGAAATTCTAGTTATTAGTACAATAGAAAGGAATTCTTGTTGAATTCATTGTATGATTAGAGGTTTCCAGCTAGGAAACAGGATCAGAATGAACGAAAAATATATCAACGGATTCATTTAACTTGGTAATGTGCATCAAAAGTGTTCTGCAAACGTACAAAGATGTTTTCTAACATTTTCTTAGTGAAGTAATATACATACGCAACACTTGATATTCTCTGGAACCCCAATATTCTTCATCTTTCCTCTTCTATCGAGAGTAAATACTTAAGGCTTCACTTTCAATTTCATACGGGTGTGATAATACCTCATACAGACACAAGTAAGCTGAATTACATTTCACCTTCGATGAGAGAAGTGGCTATGTTGAAAATATCATAGTCTGTGGTCAAGTCAAAAGAACTGTGATATCATCAGAGAAAATAAAACCTAGATATAGGTAAACTCATTCATTTATATTATGGCCTTCATAGTCGGAAATATATCGGTAGATGAAAGGACTGAAGAGTGAATATAAAGCGCTAGACATATAAGATGTCTGTGAAATAGGTGGAATCTCAATGCATTTACTCTGCGTATATGTAGAAAACCTAGATAGGCCATATAAATGAAGAGAATTGCATAGCATCACATTATGAGCAAACAAATGCAGTAATTATTGTTATCCCTTGAAAAAAATAGAGTATGACCCTTGAGTTCGATGGCCCAATCACCGAACACGGTGGTACGACCTTTGGGTTCAATGGTTTGACCTCTGACCTGACCCCTAAAGGTTGAGATTGAAAATCAAAGCCAAGACATCATAGGATACATTGTCGTGCTCGAAAGCCGTACCGTCGTGCTCAAGAGCCGTACCGTCGTGCTCAAGAGCCGTACCGTCGTGCCCAAGGGCCGTACCGTCGTGCCCAGGAGCCGTACCATTATATGTGATGGTTACATCGACGTGGTCAAGGGGTTACCAAGGCTAACCTAAGCTAGAAGATCCCCATTACCAACAAGGGCAGGTATGTATGGCATGAGAGAGAAATAATTCTGGTACAGATGAACGAATTCTTGACCAAAAGGAAAAAATGTTAGGGATGAGTAAGGTGAATATACGGAAGAGAGGCCATGTAGAACACGTTAACCTTATTGCTACGGAAATGGAAAGGTTTCGGGGAGAAAGGAGACCTGTGTTGGGGCGTGATTGTGTATTTTAGTATGCCAGAAGGTCTGGTGTCGTCTCATCATAAGCTGGTGAATAAGTGAGGACTGAACGCTGATCAGACGAGTGCCTTTTGGGTGAAGGGAAAGTCACTGACCTGGGAAAGAGGGAGGAAAATAACACACTAGTCAGAGGTGATTTACTGGAGTCCCACAAGGAAATGTACTGGGACCTATGTCATTTGGAATGTCGCGAGGCATAACACTGCCATCATTTTATTTCTAATCTAAACTAGATAAGATCTGTATGGTTGGTTACCAGAAGCTTAGAGGTTTAGTTTGAATGGAAACATCGAAAATGATTCATCAGTTTATGAAATTATCAATTTCCTGAGTTATATATATATATATATATATATATATATATATATATATATATATATATATATATATATATATATATATATATATATATATATATATATACAGAGAGAGAGAGAGAGAGAGAGAGAGAGAGAGAGAGAGAGAGAGAGAGAGAGAGAGAGAGAGAGAGAGAGAGAGAGAGAGAGAGAGAGAGTCTTAAAAAAATACGAAAGTTGAGTATTGAACCTGTCACATTCCCGACCATGTTTTGCATACGCGTTGTCAAAACAAATCTCAATATTTTTCTCCCACAATATCCACGAGTGAAGCAGTTTCATTTCCCTGGGTAGGTTCAGGTGTTCCTGTTGTGCGAACGAACGCAGGGCAATGGTTCGAAGCCAGACTAAGTATGACATTGCCATCCTAACCTCTTTACCAACATTCGTGACAAATATCTTCTACATGTAGCTCACGAGGGAAAGATCTAACGATGTTGTGATACAGACGAAAGCCTAGGAGACTATAATACTGTTGATCTGTTGAAGTATATTTGACTTATACCTGAGAGATATCGTCTATTATACATTTCCCAGATTAAAGTCTCACAGAGAGACAAATGATGTAACACACAGACACATAGACACACACACACACACACCACACACACACACACACACCACACACACACACACAAGGATATATGTGTGTGTGTGTGTGTGTGTGACGGTTGAACTGCGCTGTGAAGAAGCTCATTCCCTCCCATGAGACGCGCCCTTCCACGTCCCTCCCTCATCACCCCCAGACAACCCTCCTCCACCTCCTCCTCCTCCTCCACCTCCTCCACCACCTCCTCCACCACCTCCTCCTCCTCCTCCTTCGTGGCTCTACCTCTCCCATCACCATCAATGCCACTACACGCACTCTGCCTATCCCGACGACGCCCCTTGGAAAAAAAAAAAAATCACATCTACAGTGATGGGAGTTCAACACACCTCACTGTGAGGAGAGACAGTGCGCGTGTCTGTGTTTGAGTCTGCGTGTGTCTGTGTGTGATGCACCGTCTGTATACTGTTCTCAGTGAGTTGTTCTGCGTTCGATCGTGTCTCTGTTGTTCTCCACGAAGGAAAGAGTGGTAGCAGCACACGCAATTCTTGGAGAGAGAAATTGATGGACTGCATCTTCGGCTATCACTGGTGACGCTCTGTGGACAGAAGAAATTTGAAGTTCCATTCTATAAACAGAGACACATTGCGTGAGATGGGCTCAGTTCTATGAATAATTTACCGTCTGTTTGTGTTACAAGGATAAATCAGGCAACAGGTTACGGCAGCTCCTCCAGCAAGCCCCAGGCAACGCGGTATGCTCGTACAACACAAGTACTCACGATACACAATGGTTGCTACCCATTTAGTCTCCTACGCCACACGTATAGGCCAGAGGTCATGTAGATTCTACTTAGTGAGGTGTATGAAGGTATGGTGTAGGGTGTCTGCTTGTGTTAGAGATGCTGCCTGGTATGTAGCCCCTTTGATAACGCTCCAAAAACTCAATGCAATTTGATTATATTCCATCAATTTTTGTTCTCTCTTTTCTTAAGGCTACTTTTAGTAAATTTAGGCTTCCTTAAACTTAGGATATTTCAATAACAATGACAGTAGTTAGAGACAAGAATATATATACATATATCGTTTTGAATTTTTCAAAATTCTTTGTGATTTTTTTTTGTTTAGTGTACGGGTCATGTTTTCATCAAGAAAGTCATGTGTCTCATATAGTTTCGTTCCCTCATGGTTCGTGACAGTCCATGAAATGTAGGGTTTATAGTCTGCTTCATGAGTGTTCATTTGTGAATTCTATATTTTCCTTTCAAGTTTGAGGATGGTTTTGTTGGATGAATGGTCCAATCACGAGGTTAGATAAGGTCAAGAGAGATAGATGGTTAGCAGATGACCAAGAAGAGAGATAGATGGTTAGCAGATGACAAAGATGAATGTGAGTTTCAGTGAAAAAAAAAATAAAAACGAGATTGCGTGAATATGACGCATCCTTGCTGAATGTGAGGAAAATGACTCATCTCTACTGAATGTGAGTGAAATGACTGCAGCGTGAATGAGGAAAGAACCTCACCTTCGCCTTTAGAAATTAAGGAAATGACGTCATTGTCAGGGTAATTAAGAGCTGGGATGAGTCTTTTAACCCTTTAAATTAGTACGTGATTAAAGAGATTACACATTCATTTTCCATACGTTCCTGATCCCATATCTTTATCCAGGCGATTAAGAGTTGGAAATTAGTTCTTTGATCCATTAATCATCAAGTGATTAAGCACTGGGGTGATGTGTTTACAGTCCTTATACTAAATCATGATTGGTAGTTCAAACGGACGTGTTCAAGCTCTTACGGTTGAAGGATAGGTCTATTCTTTACATGATAAACTAACCCCAGTCCTAACCATAATCCATCCCTTATTCCCCCCTCAGCCTTACCCATTTCCTCTCCTACCCATTACCCATCCTTAACCATTACCTATTCTCTATCCTCACCCATTACCCATCCTTAACCATTACCTATTCTCTATCCTCACCCATTACCCATCCTTAAACATTACCTATTCCCTATCCTCACCCATTACCCATCCTTAACCATCACCTATCCTCTATCCTCACCCATTACCCATCCTTAACCATTACCTATTCTCTATCCTCACCCATTACCCATCCTTAAACATTACCTAATCTTTATCCTCACCCATTACCCATCCTTAACCTTTACCTATTTTTTATCCCTACCCATTACCCATCCTTAACCATCACCTATCCTCTATCCTCACCCATTACCCATCCTTAACCATCACCTGTTTTCTATCCCCACCCATTGTATCTATCCCTCAGTCCTCAGTCTATCCAACCCAACCCGCATCAACTATCTAAGAAGCAAGCTCGATCATCAGGTTCTGAGATCAAGTTCAAGGAGATCCTCAGGAGATGTTGAGCATTAATCATTATCACGTTGATTGATTAGCCAATCTCCTCCGTGCAAACTGATTAGCCAGGCGTCTCGCCCGAAGGAAGGAATGTCGCTTGGAAAGTCTTGTGAACACACACCCACACACACACACACACACACACACACACACACACACACATTCGTGACGGTAATTTATCTGAACTGTTTCTCTCTCTCTCGATGGGAATCAATACTACGAAGTTCAAGATGGGTTTTGGGACGCGGTTTGTGTGTGTGTGTGTGTGTGTGTGTGTGTGTGTGTGTGTGTGTGTGTGTGTGTGTGGACATAGAAGGGAAACGTGAATTATCATGTAAAATGTTAGGAAATATTTGCTATTCTTTAACTTGACTGATGACCTGGAGGTCAAACTGACCTTCTAAATGAGACAGTCAGGCAGTCTTTCAAACAGGTTTGCCCTCTACATTTTCCACAAGTAAAAGTTAAAGAAGATTTTATGCAGGATCAATACAGAAAAGACTTACGAATAACTGATAAGAACTGATAAGCTGATAATGAAGTATTTAGTACATAAGTTAATGACATTTAAGTGACATATCATCTTGTATTCATAGATCTTTGATTGTTGCCACAAATATAATCTACATAGAGAAGAAAAAAATCCCTGGATGATATGTACTGTAATCCCATGGATGATATGTACTTTAAATAACTGAATGATATGTACTGTAATCCCATGGATGATATAAACTATATAAATCCCAATATCACAGATGATAGATGTTGAAACCCTAAGACCATATCTCGATACATCTATCACATTTCTTCAGTCCTTCATCTTGGGAAATCTCCACCAGAAGTAATCCCCAGAAATAATATGCAGTGTTTTACAGTCTCAATCCCGCTTTTCGGAGATCCATTCCAAAATGGATGATAACCTGGGAGAGATCTTCTTTTCGCAAGAGTTGGAGAGAGAGAGAGAGAGAGAGAGAGAGAGAGAGAGAGAGAGAGAGAGAGAGAGAGAGAGAGAGAGAGAGAGAGAGAGAGAGAGAGAGAGAGAGAGAGAGAGAGAGAGATGCCTCTTCCTCGCCCAAGCTTTTGGGCTGATGCGTGAGTCATGTGCGGTGAAGGCTGTGATGTAAGGGGACTGACAGTTTAATTGGATGGCGAATTGGATGGTGATTGTGATATCTGCATATGGGATTCGGTCCGCCGTGGCTCTGAGGAGAAGTCTCTGTCTTTAATCCCCGGTCTGACGGGGATGGGTTGGGGGAGAACAGCGATATGAACTCGCGTTCCAGGACTTTGTGAATCACTAATAACAATGGAAATTAGACGTGTGCGGTTGTGGCAGGGACAGAGGAAACATTGAGTGGTTGTCATGACGATCTTTAACATCCACTGGGATGAGGATAAATGATAAGTGGATTTACGTGTCGGAAGTGGAGGGAGCTAGGTGGAGGGAGGGAGAGACCGAGAAACGGATGTGGAAGGATGGAGTGGAGGAAGCCTGGACATTCAGGATGATGCGATTGTTATTATTATTATTATTATTATTATTATTATTATTATTATTATTATTATCATTATTATTATTGATGTTATTATTGTTATCATTATTATTGTTATCATAATTATGATTAGTACCACTATCATCATCATTATCATCATCAATTATCATTGTATTAATTATCATCAGTTTATATCTAGGGTCTGCTACATTTTCAACCCAGGAATCTAGAAAATCTGTGACCCAAAAATTCTTTTCGTATCTAGAACGCGTCATGATTCACTCATGAATGTAGCCGTTAATGCTCCCAAACTTCCTATAATTTTCACTCGACTTTCTCTCATTCATTGTTGCATGTGCGAAATACACGACTTTCAATTTGCTTTCCACTAGGCTTGGCGTGGGCGGTGCGGCATTGGGCGTGGACACATGGTTAAGTGTGGGCGTCGTCTGTTCGTCAGGCTCCGCCCATTGAGCTATGTCGTTCTTGCGCTCAAAAGCCTTTTCCTTTGGGGGTGGGGAAGGAGTCATCGAATTAGAGGATGGGGTGTGGGGTGGTGTGTGTGTGTGGGGGGTGGGTAACAATCCTTGATCCGACACTTTAGTTCCGTTTGGCGCTACAACGACGAACGCTACAACCTACAGCGGTTGTGATGGAGTTGTATTGCTTCATGGAGGAAGGGATCTTGTTGCTAGCGGTTATTGTTATAGACTGATCACATAGATGTAGTTCCTTCTATATTCCGTTCTGATGTGTTGCTGTTTGGTGATGGAGCAGCGAGGAATATTGTTACTTATTCCCTCATTGTTTAAGTGTCTTTAGTTGAAATAGTGTAGTTCCTTGTGTCGTGTGTGTGTGTGTGTGTGTGTGTGTGTGTGTGTGTGTGTGTGTGTGTGTAGAAGGAAAGAAGGAAGGAGGAGTAGAGAGGGCCTGTACAGTTATCGCCACGGAAGCGAGAAGGAGAAGAGGGTTCTCCCTCCATCTCTGGTGGCTCGATGGGCGTGAGTGTGGTAATGATGATGGAGATGGTGATGGTAATGATAGGTGTTGGGGAGAGATGGGAGGAAGGGGGAAGGGGGGAGGATGGGAGGCGACGCCAGCACGAGGTGGGGAGGAGGAGGGAGTGTGTGTGTGTGTATGTGACGCGGGCCCTGGGTGGGTGAGAGAGGGGGGGGGGGGGGACCTAACCACCTCCAATAACATTAGTGAACATTAAACAGTAATAGCAGAAGATAGACAGAGATAGAGATCAATTGCTTCTCAGAATAACCATGGGGGCTCCATCCACGACCCCACATCCCTCCCCCTACTACCTAATCCCCCTTCCCCCCATGTGCTGGGTCACGCCAGGTCACCTTGCGTAGCGAAGACGTCGCACTGCGTCATACGAACAGGTCGTGTGGTCAGTCACACTGCGCGTCATACAAGGTCACAGTCTCTCGTACCAGGTCACAGGGCGTCATGGCGGGTCACGCTACCTAATACCAGGTCACACTGCGTGACTCATACCAGGTCACAAATGTGTGAGAGAGAGAGAGAGAGAGAGAGAGAGAGAGAGAGAGAGAGAGAGAGAGAGAGAGAGAGAGAGAGAGAGAGAGAGAGGATCCTGATATTAATACTGGCCCATCATCTTCCCATTACCCAACAAATGTCTGTCTTTAACCTCCACGAAAAAGACGGAAATAACAGATCAAATTCCCATCGTCTGTAATACTGGATCTTCCTCAAGGCTGTGAGCGCCTTCTGCTGAGTCGACTCCTTAGGAAACCAATTCTATCATTTCTACGTCGGAGGAATTTTGGTCCAAAAACGCTGGCCCTGTTCGACTTAGATCCCAGCTTGGTGTTTGTATAGGTCGACTGTGTGGTCCCCCGTGTGGTAGACAGAAGGGTCGCTAAGCTACCAGTTTCATCAGTTCCGCTAAAGTTACCAGTTTCACCAATTTTGCTAAGGTACCAGTTTCATCAGTTTCGCTAAGCCACCAGTTTCGCCAATTTCGCTGAGCAACCAGTTTCGTCAGTTTCATCACGACCATCACACTCACTCGGTACCACATTTCAAAATTCGGCGACTATATATATATATATATATATATATATATATATATATATATATATATATATATAAAGATTTACGTATAACATTTGAAGCAATTCTTGACTCAACGAATGGATACACAACGAGACAGCAGTAAATAATGAATATATACTTCATGAATAAATCTTTCTGTGGAGTATTTAGCTTAAATGAAATATGAATTATACGAGTGAAGCGGGTAATCTAGCAGGATCATTAATACAGAAGATCTAAGTCGTCATCATAACACGTAATTATAAAATGCTAATATCTAGCTTATGTTGTTATTGCAAGAACCATTTCATATCCCATGTTTTAAAAAGGTTTGTCTTTTGGCAAACGAAGCGGCAGAGCAGACAAACAACAAACTGGTAGACAGGGCAAACAAGCGAGGTGGATTTTAACACACACACACACACACACACACACACACACACACAAGTCTAAGTCTAGGATATTGATTGCAACTCGCCACCAGCCATCTTCCCTCACCCCATACACCCCTCCACCTCTTTCCATCCTGGCTGGCCTCCTGCCCAGTTACCAATGTATCTGTTATCACCATGATAGTCTCCTGAAGGCTCCTGTGTGCTTGCGTGTGCTTGTGTGTGTGTGTGTGTGTGTGTGTGTGTGTCTACTCCAGTCCGCATTCCCCAAATGCCTTTATTTACGCCACAGCGAACGAGTTTACGCCGACCAAACATCTGATAATAAAGGACTTGACGCATGTCATTTCCGTCTGTAAGTTGGCAACCATTTTTGAGTTTCCGTGGATTGTTAAAAGTAGGAGTTCGTTTTCGTTTTACCTTAGCGCTGGAGGGACATCCCCTCCCTAAATGGTTTATTCCAGTCTCCGTTTTCTTTTGCCAAGTACTTGAATTAATTGCTCTCTCTCTCTCTCTCTCTCTCTCTCTCTCTCTCTCTCTCTCTCTCTCTCTCTCTCTCTCTCTCTCTCTCTCTCTCTCCGCAGTGGATAATTTTTCTTAACGAGGAGTTCATTAATTATTCATTTGAAATTAGATGGGTGATTAGCTGCTAAAGGTCTACATTTGACAATTTCAGTTCAACCAGAATTTGAATGTATTAAATCATCTTGAATCGGTCTAATAATTTGATCCGTGTCTGTGAAAATTACTTAAGAGGATGTCTGTTATCTCTCTCTCTCTCTCTCTCTCTCTCTCTCTCTCTCTCTCTCTCTCTCTCTCTCTCTCTCTCTCTCTCTCTCCAAACATCATTTCACCGCCAGTGCATGAATTCGAAAAGCGCTCAATCGAAGCGTATATATATATATATATACATATCAACGCCATGCAATGATCCTCATGCTAAGTCCCTCTTAGATCACTGAGGGCAAAATATAATGTCATGAAATTCTGTACAAAAAAAAAAAAGAAAATAACTCCCTCAGATATTTTCCAGGTCGTTGTGTATCAAAATATTGAGGGGAAAGAAAAACATTTTTTTTTCCCCGTTACGTCGATCCTGAAACCAGAATTACCTTCATGAAGATGGTCGGCATTCCGAGGCCCATTTTCTAAAAGTAATTTTTTAGCAAGTTATGTTGGGAAAAGTTTAAAACTCAACTGAGATTACATTCCTGAGATAAATGCGTTGAAAGTCTTGCTGTAAGATTTTCATATTCAGAGTTATCTCGATGAGATAATGCCTGAAACTCAAAATCTACTGAGCCACGAATACCCTACATCAAATAGATAGATAGACTGACATGAAAAGATACATATATCAGATAGATAAGTGTATAGATGTACAGATATAGATGTATATATATCTTTCCACCAAGCGTGTCATTGTCCCCCTTGTATGAGGGTGTGGCTTTCGTGTTTAACGTTGGAGATGCAGAATTTAAGATCACATGTCATTATTGTCTATCCTTTCGCTCGTTCGTGACCAGTCGTTCGAAGTCGTTAGTATAGCGTAACAAGTCCCGCTGCGGCATCTCTAATGACCCTGATTACTCCCCGAAGGGAGGTGGTATTAACCACATAATTGCTCATCAAACCTCGGTGCGTCTTGTGTATTACTACGTCAGGCATGGTTTGGGTCGCGCGCGCGCGCGCGCGCGAGAGAGAGAGAGAGAGAGAGAGAGAGAGAGAGAGAGAGAGAGAGAGAGCGCAAGCAGAGCAGCCAATGTTGTAACAGATGGGGCCATAAAGCAACAATATGTAAACCAATTAAAAGGGATTAAACCAGCTCAAGGACCCGCAAATGCTCATGTTCAACCATTATGGAATAAATGGAGGATCAAATAATGCAGTGATCAGTCTCGCATGTCAGAACAGGTCACCAGTAGGCAATAAGGGGTCAGAGGTCAACCATTATACCTATCATCACCTCGTCGAACATGTGAAGGTCAAAGATCATTTGAACATACTTGTATGTATACTCACCCAACCACTATGTTTTGATTTATCATTATCATTATCATCATTATCATTATTGCTATGATATAATACTTATGCTTACTAATAGCAGTTCTTCTTGTAGATATAACATTTCAAAAGGACAAGATAACTGAAATTTTTCTCAGATTCCTATTATGAATTTTTTTTTCAATCATATACTCCAGCAGGTGACCTCTGGCATCCCCAGGTGACCCTTGGTACCAGCAGACGACCTCTAGGATGGTAGTTAGCGTGGACGGTCTGTTGGAGCGGCTTGGCTGCGGATACCAGCTACTAGTCTTCCTGCTGGTCAACACGTGCCTCATGCACGTGGCCCTCAACCAACACGTGCACCATTACTACCTCGCCACACCACCACACCGCTGTAAGGTGAGTCACAACTGGTCGTTAGAGAGAGAGAGAAAAGAAAATGAATTATCCATTACTGTGTCTCTTTGACAATCGTTTCTATGGAAGCATTCAGTGCACGAAATGAACCTCATTCAAGGTTCATCTTGACACCTTATTAAAGCTATGAGGATCTCAATCACACACACATACTCACACACACATAGCCTTTACGTAGATACGAGGCATGTATCATGAGCTCAGCCATGGATAACATGAGTTTTCTGTGAGTCTCTTATATCTAAGTTGGTCTGACCTGAGTGAGACGGGTTCGAGACAGCTGCCTTGAGTATGAAGCATTAACCTTCTATTCAAGTTTAGTTCTTTGAGTCTGATGGAAAAATATCTAGGATGTGATGGTATTACATCTCTCCCGTAAGTCTGAGGCCATTCCCTGGAGTTTATGATAAGGTAGAGAGTTTATTAGAATATGAAGCGATCCACTCGAGTCTGAACTGAATCACTCGAAGTTCCACATGAATCCCCGGAATTCGTGGCGAGAGTTTGAGGAGACACGCCACGCGGACTGTCAAACAGGAGAGGTGGAAGTTGAAGCAGTTCATGTCAGGTGTACTGGTGAGGCTTCAGTCATGTCCTTGCAATATTACGAGTCGAAACAGAGTCGGAAAGTTGTTGACCCTCTCCCGTTTTCTCATCAAAGTGTTGCACTTTATCGACTTCGATATCATTTGGTATCATTTACTCTTCTGTCGGATTGTGTTCGCTTCATGATTGCATTATCTATCATTGATATAGAAGGCCATATTGAAATAAGGGAAATATATGAATTAGAGAAAGCCTTGTCGATTATTTTGCTTGTTAGAGGATTGTAGCGAAGCTTTTCCACATGCAGACTCTCTCTCTCTCTCTCTCTCTCTCTCTCTCTCTCTCTCTCTCTCTCTCTCTCTCTCTCTCTCTCGTGTAGGATGCGTAAGGTCAACACCTGCATCGAGACGGTAGTAAAGTCTACTTCTACATCTATCTGGTACTGAGATTCGACCTAGGCTTCGATAATGCGATGGTATGCCTACCATTGTGTGTCCCCACGATGATCCTACAGTTCACCCTGTTCCTGCTGGGATAAGAGTTGAGTAAGACGTCAGTCCTTCAAATTGAAGAATTGCCTTCAATCACAGTGAGGATTTTGTCTTGCTTTCATTTCTTGATCCACAAAAAAAAATATCAAATGAAACTACGAAGAAAAATGTGATTTGCTATGCACTTCTCAGAACCCCACAGTCTTAGTGCCTCTGATGCAATGATTCTAACAATTCTCACTTTTACAGGTAGCCAAGTTCTTATGTAGTCACATTAAGTTGGCAATAAAAGATGATGTCCTCACCTTCTGCGTCCTTGATAAGACCAGATAAGGAAAAAAAATGTCTTGCGGAACTACACACACACTTTGGTCATAGCAGTGGCTTGGAACCAGTTGCATACTGGTATATATACGTATATATATATATATATATATATATATATATATATATATATATATATATATATATATATATATATATATATACATATATACATACGTATATATATGCCTTTACTTTCGCTTAAGCTTTGAATGTTGACAACGTCCTTGTGAGTTTTGTATTACCATGTTCCTTGTCGAGTTAAGTATGTGGAGATAAGGAAGAAATGCTTGACATTCCTCTGCTCTCCCGGTCTACAAAGATACGTGCCGGAGATTCTTACAGACAACACTCAAGGCTTTTATCTCAACCTATCTATTTTAGGGATAGATTGTTAGGTCATCTGTTTGTACGTACGTGCGTCATTCTCTGGTGAAATGGGATTTGGTAGTGACCATCCAACCCCACCACCTCCTCCCTACTTGCCATGCCCATGCTATCATGAATTATGATATGTGATATAGTCACCATTTATGAATATGAAATAAAAAGACTTTACCGTTGACCTTCCTTCTCTCACAACAGCTGCCGGAGGGGATGAAGGAGGAAGATGCCCTTCCTACGGTCCTGATGGCGGGCAAGGGCTCCTCCCTCCTGCAGAAGGAGTCACCGAGGGAGCCTCGAGTTGTCTACTCGAACTGTCAGATGTACGTAGACCCTCGTCTTCACAGGAAGGGCACGATGTCCTGTGTTTACGGGTACGTCTTCACTCTGCAAGCCGCCGAGTGGAGCATCGTGGCCGAGGTGAGGAGAGAGAGAGAGAGAGAGAGAGAGAGAGAGAGAGAGAGAGAGAGAGAGAGAGAGAGAGAGAGCATGGATCTCTGACCTTAGGCTGGGTCATGTAGGTTCACACATCTGGAAACGTCCGAGAGAAAGAGCAAATCTTGACCTCCTTGAACTGATAAGAGAGATATTGGGTCAATCTCCAACGCCACTCACTCACTCATTACCTGTAAAGATCACGTACAGGCGCTACTTTGAAAGGTCACATACAGGTTTTTTTTTTTATATCCCACTGGTAAAGGTCTTGTGTAGGCTTGGCTCTCTGGAAATTCATGATCTGAATTGATTGTATGTGATTAGAAAAGATGTATTGTCTAGGACTTGTATTACTTCCAAAAATATTATTCGTTGAATATGATCTAGTTGGCTATTGGTACTGATAACCTGATTATGACTTGTGACCCTCGACCTATAAGTATACAGTGAATATATATAAATATATATATATTTATCATACAAACCTCCAACAGCCAGGATCGAACCCGGGACCCCTGTGCCACAGGCGGGAATGCTACCGCTAGGCTATGGGCCCATAGCCTAGTGGTAGCTATCCCGCCTGTGGCACAGGGGTCCCGGGTTCGATCCCGGCTGTTGGATGTTTGTATGATATATATATATATATATATATGTATATACATATATATATTACTTAAGGGACACAAAGACGCCAAATCTTGAATTTATATAAGGATTACAACCTATAATGAAAGAAGAATGCCATTTTAATGAGAGGTCGAATGATTCACGCATGAATGATGCTTCGAGACGTGAGTCGCTCGCGAACAAAACGCTTCGAAGCGGCTTCGAGTCTCCCGCTGGCTTTCATCCTCGTTTTCCTTTACTAGAGTGGGAGACTACGGTAAGGTCAAGGTGAGGCTCTGGTATGAATAGGGTTCAATAGGGTGGGTATTGGTTGGGGAGACGAGGTCGAGAGTGTGCTGGGAAGGAGGGGAGACGGGGGGCGGAGGAGTGTTGACGCAAGGATGGGAGGAGAGAGAGGTGGGGAGAGAGGGAGAGAGGACTCATACACGTAACGAAACCTGTCTCGAACCACAAACTGTGAACCCATTTCTCGTATAGTTACAAAGATCATTTCTGTAACCAAATTACAGAAAATTTGTCTCGCCAACAAACATATGCTACTTCAGAGGTCCATATTACAAAATCATTTCACTGAAATCTATCAGTTAATGAAAATAAAAACCCTCATATATACATATAAACCTTTTTCGTATGTGCCATGACCCCTGATTGATAGCATACATTGTCAACAAGATCAGAAGGGTTCACTGGGCTGGGTACGGACCCCTGGCATTGACCCAACCATCCAGCCATAAACTCTTCTCAAAGACATTATGGAAACCTTATCAATTTTACGCTGGAGGGAGGGTGGGGGGAGGGATGAACACGCAGGGTCTAGTGTGTAAAGAGGGAAAAATCTTACTCAGACTCAGTGATGACCATATTACATAGTGAGGACGTAGTAGTGGTAGTAGTAGTAGTAGTGGTAATAATGCTTTGTAGTAGTTTAGTAGTAGTAGTAGTAGTAGTAGTAGTAGTAGTAGTAGCACTGAAAATATTCAAAGTAGAAACAGCATTAAACCGACTTACACAAAGCTACAATGAGAATGAAAGATGCACTTTTTTATAGTGGTTCACCACGGGAATATATATATATATATATATATATTATATATATATATATATATATATATATATATATATATATACTTGAAAACACTATGTAACAGTGCCTGCAACAGGCAATTAAAGTAACGGGAGCAATAGGTACAGAGGTTACGCAACTTCAATCAAAAACTTCTCATTTCTAAGTCTTGCTCTACAATCATTTGGCTTTAAGTTATTACCTGATCTGAATCAGAGGTCAACACCTGATCCGAACCAGTTGACCCATATTTTCACCTTCCTTTTATTTCTCCTCCTGTTCCTGTCACCATTCTCTCCCTCTTTTTTTTTCCCCTAACACTTCTTGACCTCTTGGTAATGCTCGATCTAAAGTCTATCGTCTGTCTATCGTCATTCCACTAGATTCCGTCCTGTACATGTTGAATACCCTATTATCTATGTACTTTATCTACATAGTCATCAATTACCTCTTAGAACCCTCGTAGTCAATTCTAGCACTGAACAACCCTCTTCTCTTTTTCTACAACTCCACACTCAACCCTCTCACATCTCCATTTCCTCTTCCGGTCATCCAACCCTTCCTTGTAGCTCGGGTTCTGATGATACTATGTGCTCTAGCGTCTAAAGCCTACAATCCAGTAGCGGTATGTCGGTAGTTCCGCCCCTCTGATCACTGAGTGTTAGCACTGTCTTAATGAGATGTCTCGAAAGGGTATGAACTCGCGTTTCTCCTCCGCTGCCAAATGTACGAGTAACCTCGAGCGACCTTTTCAAAAGCAGGTTACCCCCACACTCCAGATGACCTTCTCTAAGCATGCAAATGACCACCACGTTAACCTCACTGTATTTACTCCAGCCTCGTCGTAAGATCATCTTGTTACGTTGAACTAAGATCTGGATTAATGTTGTTTTCTAACATACAAGACTTCCCCAAGTTTATTATTTTTCTGATACATCTTAAAAGTTAATCGTAAAGTAACAAAAGATACTGTAAAGGTTGATCAAAATTATGAAATTCAAAGAGAACTTGTTCTCAATTCATGTCATATTATATATATATATATATATATATATATATATATATATATATATATATATATATATATATATAGAATCCTTGAAACGAAGCAATACCCGGATTTCGGAACGTTTCAGAATACCAAGTATCAGTCAGAGCTAAGGTTGTCGTGCGCGACTGGGGTTCTAGCGTACTGGACACTGAAAGTAGCCAGCCACAACGTACGCTGCTACATTCTGCAGCGCTAACTGTGTCACTCCCTGATATGCAGGTACATAAATACTTTCTCGGTGTTGAGCTCTTTTTCCCGAAGACGTATATAGATCGCAAACGAGTCTGGTTTACCAAAACGACTCATGAATTTTGATCTTGTGAATGCGCGCGTCATGCTCCAAATTTTCTCTTAATACTTAGGTTGGATTCGTGAGGCACAGTTCAGGGTGAGGGAGGGGGAAAAAAAGAAATACAATACCACAATGTCTCCAGACGCCGCCATATTAGAAGGAAGGTGTATAGTACAACAGTGTCTAGGAGGAGAATAATCCTGCAATTCTCGAGTTTTATAACCGCACAGCTGAGCCTCGCCCACAGGGCGATCTTCAAACCGCACACTGTCAGTGGTTCAGTGATCCAGGCCTGTTTATCACCTCAGTAAATCACATCCAACACCTTTAAAACCCATTCAGGAGGTGAGGATGTGCACGGCTGCCTACCACAAACAAAGCTGTGGGAGTAAGAGCCAACGCGCTTTTAAGAATCGTAATCTCTCAACTCCTCTGCTTCCCACAGGAGAAAACATTACATATTCAACTGCTGGAATGAAAACGATGCATCTTCGCCAGCGACACCAGAAAATATCCAGTCTCATCCGCATTGTAAATCTCTCGTAGAGGAAGGTTTTCATCTCTTAACTTGGGAAAACTCATCAACATATTTTTCAACCCGCTTCCTTATCTCCTGGAAGAATTGAAGGCCACGTCCTTGTATTATAAGTCCCATGACGTGACTTAGACCTACACAAACTTCAAGTCTTTAAAGTCACTTGACTATCTAATCGTTAATCTTGGATGACGTTCGTCAGTCTATGTCCCGGATCAAGCGACGCAGATGGAATGGATACACTTTGCTGTGGTGTTGTTGCAACTTCTTACACCACACAAGCCTCCATAGTTTGGCTGGTCTAGCTTCATGCATGGATCTACTATCACCAATCCCTTTCTTATCGATGTTCTTATTAGTAATGCCCTTATTATCAATGCCCTTATGAGTAACGCCTTTATTAGCAATGCTCATTTTCACAACGACCCTATTAGCAGTACGCTAATGATTAATGCCTTGATCAGATGACGATGCACCGACCCTTAACTAGTTTGTGAGCGAGTTTCTCTTTTAGTATGATGGTATACTTCAATATACCACCTCCAGTATACTATTAAGCCTATTGTTAACACAGAACTATAATGAAATAATGGAATAACTGACAAAGGCGCGGAAGAGCTTCACTGCCATGTGTTCAGACAGGGAGAGCTATGACGTAGCACCCGACGCTAGTGCATGGTAAACAGAGAGGCCAACTTCAGAAACTCAGACTCTGAAATTTGTGGTGACCTGAACACGACCAACCTGGGATATTTCTTGGAAGTTTACAGTCTTTGGAAAAATCACGGATGAATGTATTACTCGTCTTTCAACCATTCTTGAGCTGTGTCTTCATGATCATCCATCAACACAGTAAACTTTGAACTTCCGACGTTTTTCTCCACTTTTTTTTTTTCTTCTTCTTTTAAGTTGTAATCGAGCAAGACATGATCGTAGTGGCTCGTCATGGCTTTGCTTTTATCGCTCGATCTTCAAAATGTTAAGTGAGGGCACTAGGCTCGTGATGTAAGGTGAGGCACCTGTGTTTAGTGGGTGTATGAAGGACGTTGTGTTCAGGAGGCGAATCTTCACTTACACAGTTACTGATCCCTTTGTAAACAGAGACCCGGGAATAGGTTCTCCCTCATTTCTCGTCATCAAAGAATATAGAGAAAAGTGAAGGTTTTGTATGCTTATTGAGGCAAGTGAAGCTGGGCTGCTATGTCGGGGTTGTCAAACACACATACACACACAGGTTCACAGAAGAGAAGGGAGCCCCTGACGAGCGTAGAACTCCCTCCCCGTACTGAGCAAATAGGTAAATACACACACACACACATACACACACTCACACACACACACATTCACAGGGTCTTCGATCCTTTTATTCAACGTCTTTGAACCCGAAGTGACTCTTTTGAGCAACTTACTCCCTTACCATCACTGCAAATAACACTGAGTGAGCTTACACGAAATTATGTGAGGTTATGGATAACATCTATTGTCACACAGCGTCTCAAAGGGTCCCAGTGACCTGCTTTGTCTGGATTCCTTTGTATTCCTCCATGCAATAGTTCGTTTCATCTCATAAAGGGATTCTCAGAACATCAGAATATCACCATAGATAAGATGGGATATTCTCCACTGCTGTCTGCAGGAATATTGTATAGTGAGGCACACTATCTAATCGTGTGGCGATGAGGCACTGCGATCGCCTCTCAGCCACCCTTACTCACCATTTCTCACCATGACCTCACGCCGTACAGGTCACCACCAACCCCGGCCTGCCTGGGTGCATTAGGGACGTACCAGACATTGATTTTCGTAGAGTCACAGACGTCCTCGAGGAAGGATCTAATGAGGCTTTGATGTGTTTGGCTTCCTCTTCTCCTCTTTTGTCTCCAGTCTCCAGCAGAAGCGGTGTTTTCTGCTTCAGTGCCTATATACAAGAGCGTCTCCGATACTTAAGTGTTTTGAAGACAAGGATCAATCTTTTTCCTTGTTTTTTCCTTTTTTTTTTTACACCTTCAAGCGATTTACGAAAACGTAAATTAAGGGAGGAGATGAAAAAGAAAAACGAAAAGGAAAAACACGTCCAGGTTTTGATAAGATTGCTCGAACCTGCCCTACACTCTTAGTGCCTGGTGTAATCCTCTCCCTCATACCTTCCACAAGAAGGAAATCAAACTTACGTGATCTTTAGGTATTTGCCTGGAATATATCCTGTTTGAGTCTTCTTCTGGCGTGTGACTTATTGTTCTCTCCTTGTCTCATCCACATAGAAGAGGTGTACAATGAGGTACGTTCAATTACGGATGTTCTATATATGGTAAAACATCCCTCTGGTGTGTGTGTGTGTGTGTGTGTGTGTGTGTGTGTGTGTGTGTGTGTGTGTGTGTGTGTGCATGATGAGTTACATGGCCTAATACGAGCATCATCTGTGATTACGATCCGTAGTCCGTGATAATGTTCATATATCTCATGTCAAAGACTTTAATCAGTGCTGATTCATTTACGATTACTAAATGAATCACAGTATAATCACAGTATTTTCCTAATGCCACTGTAATTCGGATGTGAGATTAAAACCTAAATCGCGGATTCTTTACGTAAAGATTTAATTGTTCGTGTAACTAATGACAATGGGATTAAAAACGAAGGGAACAACATACTTCCCTTTTTCTTTATTCATTGATATGAAAACGTTACCTAAGCATTTCCCATTGCTTTTTTCCTTTTGCTCTCTTGGCTTCAGAGCCAACTAAACCATCTCCCTCTGGTGGGGGAAATCACCCTCGGAAGCTTGAGATGGGAGAAGCGTCCTTAGAATTAATGGAGACAGTGATAAGGGAAGAAGATATTTGCCTTCGAGGAAGATCGTGAGGAGACAGAAGTAGAATGTATGACGGTGGAAGACACGAGGGAATAAAGGATGTATGAAAGATGCGACAAAGGGGAGGAATAGAATAGAGATATGAGAAGAAATAAAAGTGAAAGAGAGAAAAGAGAGAGAAGGACAGAGATGCAAAATCAAGAGAAGTTGAAGACAACTTAAAACTAATATTCGTAAAGGGATATGAAGGAAGTTATTATTGAATAAGAGAAGGGTGGAAATCCGACGAAATTGACTTAAGATAGGAACAAATTGTCCCTCTAGGGTTTAAAGTTACCACCGACGTTATGTGATGTAGAACGAGTCTGCTCTTTCTCTCCTCTTCTCTCTCTTCTCTCCTCTTCTCTCTCTTCACTCCTCTCCTCTTCTCTCTCCTCTCTCCTCTTCTCTTTCTTCTTTCCTCTTCTCTCTCTTCTCTCCTCTTCTCTCGTCTGGATTTAGATAACTTCCTCATTTGCATATTGCAAATGTAATACCTATTATCTCCATCGATGCCATGAGAGGTGGCTGAACCTATCTATCGCGTCTGAATTTCGAGATATTTGATCATTCCTCTGACACGTCATGTGTAAAATTGGACAGTGTTCGCCTATCTCTCTCTCTCTCTCTCTCTCTCTCTCTCTCTCTCTCTCTCTCTCTCTCTCTCCATAGTACAGATCAGGTTTGTCTCGATGGTTCAGGTGATCACAGGATTGAAGCAGCAACGGTAGAGAATGATGATGATGATGATGATGATGATGATGATGATGATGATGATGATACTGATTCAGCCGAAGACTTCGAGGGAGTATCATTTTCAGAAGCAGATAATCCGAAACGCTTCATATCAGCCGTTGCAATAGAGAGGTCCTGAGGTTCCGAAACTGAGAAATGATTCGTTATATGCATCGGGGTTCCGAAGCACGGAGATGATTCGATATTTTCAATGAGGTTCCGAATCAGAGAAATGACTCGATTTTTTCATTGCGGTTCAAAGGCATAGAGATGATCCGATCTTTTCATTAGAGTTTCGAAGCAGAGAGTTGATTCGATGCGAACAGTGAGGTTCCGAAGTACAAGAAGAAGTATGTAGGTTATAGGTTTAACAAATGTCTATCAAATTCTCGTCATCATCTTGGTAAACAAAATAATATTTTCATCTTTGTTGCAAAAATCGGTTGTCAAAATTTTCAATCATAAGGATATAACACCTTTCTAAATACGGTGGTGTTCTGTGTGTGTGTGAAAAAATATATATATTCCCTGTCACTCTGTAATCAAATCAAAATCTCTAATTTTCCGACACTGTAGAGGGAATAACTGAAATATCCCACAGAAAAATATGTAGAGCAATACTATTCACAGCTTCTGTCATATTACTCCAGATTTAGACACAATTAAGGATAGTTCGTGATGATAATTGGTAAGTGAAATCTACTGTCAACCAGTTAATTTCACAAGTTATCAACAAAACACATTACTCATTAGTCTTAATGACTATAATCCAACGGTCATAATGATCATGTGGTGATGATTTTAATCGGTATATAACAGCGAGTATCCCACCCCAGTATTTAGCCATGTTAGCAGCTTCCAATTAGCATACACAGGAAATGAACGTGTACCATATTAACTACGTAATTATAACTAAACTCTATCTTTTTTTTTCGTGAGCTGTACCCGAGTGATTAATGAGGCATTTGTGCATGATTCATTAAATCTATTGAGTACAAAAACACTATACCCGCCTCATAGAAAACCTCTGTGTAATGTATGTACCTTTTTATTAAACATTTACGACTATTGAACAGGAGAATGATATATCTTAAGTCAATGTAGCTAATAAATGTCCAGTGTATTAATTCAGTGACTAATCTTGTATTCCTCTTCTTCTGTATCATTTGATCTAACTCTATTTTAGATATTTAGGAAATATTTTGAGCCTTAAGATCTCCATGTTCCTCTGTGTACTTTGAAAGGGACAGTGGATATGATTTCTCCTCTCTCTCTCTCTCTCTCTCTCTCTCTCTCTCTCTCTCTCTCTCTCTCTCTCTCTCTCTCACTCTCTCTCCCTCGTTCATGTGATGATCAGTTCTCCCGTGTCTCTTACCACCCCTTTCGCCCCCCCCCCCCTACAGTGGGGCCTCGTGTGCGAGCGAGTCTGGATTAAACACTGGGTCGTGACGTCATACCTCATTGGCCTTGTGATTGGTGGACTGCTCTTCGGCTTTCTGGCAGACAGGTGAGGCTTTAAGTTCTATGTATTTACATATGTGTGTCTACATGTCTGTTTATATGTTTGTCTGTGACAAAAACTGATAATGTACCATTATTGTCTCCATAGACTTCCACACATGTAATCTTCACACAGGAAGTTCTAGGCTTAAGTAATATGGCTATGGTTTATCCTACTTGATGAAAGGAAACTCTCAGTTAGCAGCAATGAGGTTAGATGTGTCTGTGTGTGGCGCCCCTCATAAGGCCTTCGTGTATGAGTGGCTCCGAGAGTGGCTTTGGATCCTCATAGAAACCCACTCACGTCTGTGATCCTTTGTGGAGGCGTCAATCTTATTTTTTTTTGGCACCGAGAGTGGAATTCGATCCTCATAAGACCCACTCACGTCTTTGATCCTTTATGAGACGACAGTCTTTTATTTTTTATTCTTTTTGCAAAATCTTCCTGAGAGAAAACTTAAGATATTACTTCCTCTATATCTCTGAGTGTTGTGTGTACGAGACGATTGAAACGGATCGTTAGCAGGGAAGGGTAGTTACTCATGAGCAATGAGATAATGGTAATGGAATAAATATAAATATCCTAGACACATTTCTGGTAAATAATACATCTAATTATAGCGAGCTGGCGACTGTCTAAGAATTATGGACGGAACCTTTTCTGTCTTAAATTTCATCTCATAAAGATAGGGTAGAAGGTTACTCCATACAAGAGAACCAGATTTCTGGTTCGTCTTTAAATCTCGAAACACCACAGATCGAAGCTTCTTACGTCACATGACAGGGTGGTGATTGTCGAATCACTTTCAATGGGTAGTTTACCTGTTCAAGGTTCGGGCGAAGGAACCTCCTGGTGGTGTGTGTGACGACGGTAGGCAGTCTGGGTCTCGCCTTGCACTTCGTCAGAAGACTTGTTGTGTTCCTCTGCCTCCGCTTCATCCAGGCCATCTTCGTACAGGTGAGCGTCTCCATATATGCTGCCTTTCGACTGCTCGTCTATGTTCAATTTAGATGTTTGTAACGTTTACTGATATAAATCACAATTGCTTTATTTCTATAGACATATGTATATTTTGTTCTTTTACTTTTTCTGTACATTCTTCAATATATGAAATGACAGAGAATTAATGTATTCTCAGTGCAATATGTTGTTTGTATTCTTTATTTCAGAATTACATGGTACAGTGAATGAATCTAAGTAGGACGCAAAGCTAAAGTTAACATGGAATTACTTTTTGCGTGTGTGTGTGTGTGTGTGTGTGTGTGTGTGTGTGTGTGTGTAAAGCGGCAGCCACATTCCACTTACATATGTACGTAATTTAAGGTTTACATAACATTACATAACACCGCTTGATCTTATATCTACAGCTAGGGTTGCACAATACTCTATGACGTCATTGGTTTTAGGATCCACTGGGGAGTTTACTCAATACTCCATGATTCCAGTGGCATTAGATTCCACATTGGAGCTTACACAGTACATTACGATTCTACAGGAATCTGTATCGATAATGAGGCTTGCACAATGTTCTAGGACGCCAAAGGGTTTTGCATCCACTGTGAAACTTATGTGATTCTCTATGATGCTTACATAGTTACAAAACATTGTATGATGTCACTGGCACAGTTCCCACAAGGTGGGGGTAGTGGTTTACACAATACCCAATAAGAGTATTGTCATTTCTATCCACAGTGGGGCTTACACAATACACAGTGACATCAGGGTTGTATGATTGTCAAGAGTAATCCACTTATTCCGTCTTATCACAGTGCAAATAAATTCTCGAGGTGTCAGACCTTTAAGTACGGGTTTTGAGCGACATGAGCGACTCAAGTAATGGTTCGAAATAACACGTTTCCGGCATCATAGCCCAACTTACTTCGTGCAGAAGGCCACTCTTCGTGCCAGCACAAGTGGGAACTGTTTCCATGTGATGAGCAGGAAACAAGGTCTCGTCTGGTACAAGACTTGGAGGAGGAGGATGCATGCCATCCCACCCTCATGATTGCGCTTATAACTCGAATCAAGTCGTAAAACTAGTAACATCAGTCTTCATGTTGGGTATTCAAAGGCTTTAACTTCTCCTCGGACGGACATACGACGGTTCAAAAGCCCCCTAATTCCCTGCCAGACGGATTTATGTTAATTCGTTATGGCCGAGCGAGTTCTTACGGTCATATTTTTTCCCTCACTCGAAGCATTGCTTTATGGCAGAGGTGGGTGCGGGGAAAAGGATGAATGTGTACCGTTACATACAGAATCTCACAACTCAGAGGCGAAGAAAGAATTCTGACAGGTTCCAGGATATTCCAGCCTCCATATTGGTAAAGTTATGTGTTTTCCAGGGAGTTTCCAGCGAGACATACACACGCCCACCATTTCTTCCCCCTGGAAAACTACCCCTCTCATGCCTCTTCATGTTGGGGGGAGGGGAAGGTCCCCCGCCTACATTGTGTGGAGGTGTTTTTCTCTCGGCTGGAAATGCTTGCCTACGAGGCCAGTAATTCTTTCCATAATTCCGGTATTAAGGGGAAGCGGGAATTAATGGGGAAAGATCTGAGGACGTTCTCAGCTAGAGAAGGGTCGCATTTCTGTGCTGAGGGAGATTTCTCCCCTTTTGTTTATCGTCCGTGTTCGCTGGGTGTGGTATATAACCTTGTGTGGAGGAACGTCAGGAGAGATGGTGGCTGGCGTGCCACCTTTTGTCGACCGGGAACTAACCCGCTGACACGTCTTGACGCCAAGGAACCAACTTACTCACTGTGTGTTATTGCATATGACGTCATTGCCAGTGGGGCGAGAAGTTCGTTGAGTAAGAGGTTTAGAGGAAGGGACGTGAAGCAAAATGCAGGATGGTGCGATCCTTGAGCACGACTGTGCGACCCTTAAGCACGACGGTACGACCCTTGAGCACGACGGTACGACCTTCGACCTGACCTTTACGAATCAGAACGAGCGTACAGTTACACTTCTTCTTTCACGATCATACAACAACCTCATCTTATTTGCATACAATACAAAGGACACCTTCGTGTTCACTCGTTAGACGTTAGCAACCCATGACAGTTTCTTTCGTGTCAATACCCATTATACATTCTACACCCAAAGTACATTTCAAATTCCATGTATGTATACATTCAGTGCATAAAAAGAGATTGATGATTGAAGCAAGATAGGAAGAGGAGGAGAAGTGGTGGAGAACGTAAGACACAGAAGTTCAGCAGGATTTCAGAAAATCTGATCCTTCTCCCTAGGGCGTGTATGTGACAAGCTGGACACTCTCAGCCGAGCTCTTCCCTCCCAAATGGCGTTGCCGAGCCCTCGTTGCAGGAGGGATGGCCAAGCCCCTGGGCGTGGCCCTTGGGGCCCTGATAGCCCTGATGGTTCAACACTGGAGGGCTGTGCAATTGGCCACTTCACTACCAATGATCATATCTCTCCTTTATTGCTGGTAAGTGAGCCATCTTTGTGCCCTCGTCTCACTGCTACGATCCTTCAGCTCACCTCACTCTAGCTGATCCCAGTAGTGATGGTTGTAGCCACTAGTCTCACTCGCTGTGTACATCTGGCTCATCTAAAAGATGCTAATCTCACTCTCTTCACCTCACTCATCTGATTTCATTGACTAGTCTCTTCCTGCTCGTCTTAATCTCACATGAGCCTGAACCCTGAATGCCTCATTTCTTCTCATCTTTCCTCATTGAACGTATTCCACATTGATTACAGTTACCATGTTTCTCTCTGTGGAATGTATTTGTATGTTTGTGTGAGAGAGAGAAAAAATACGGGGAGAGCCAGAGAGAGAATGTATCTGTCCATAAATTTTGAGAAAATATTCTCCTCGTCAAAATTAAATCAGACATAAATGTGTCTCTTTTGAATCATTTCCAAGGCATTGGTTTCTAGACTTGTTTGAATCTAATTTGCATACAAGGAAAAGTTGTTGACTGTGTCTCAGCATGCAAGGTATAATGTACGAAATTAACAACCTCGATGCATAATTTATGTCGAGACTTTCCACACGAAATTCTTTGATATGTAAAAAATGTAAACACGAAAAACCTAATTAAGCTTCTTTAGGAAGCAAAGGTTTAATAGCATTTTGAGGGAGAAGTTGATAAAATCTTATTGTGTAAACAGTTTTAATTTCTCTTTGTTTATCATAAACCATGTCATTTATTGTTATGGCAAACGAACCTTTAAATTGTCTTTTAAGAAATCATTATTAACCTGTAAATATGTCTCTATAGATTTCCCATGCTCAACCGTGTGAATCTATCGTAAACCGAATTGTCTGTCTTCTCTGTCTGTCTCCTCGTCCGTCTGTCTGTGTGGAATCACTGAAACACCCTGACGGTGTAAAGTGTAGTTGTGATTTAAAGAACAACCACAAACATTAATCAGTAATGTATCATCTTGTTCAAGAAATTGTTATGTGATTCGATACAGAAATTAAGTCTTATTGAGAGCAATGTTTATCGACCAGCACAAAGTATGTATATATTTCCGCATTCATATTTCCTCATTCACAGTGAAAGTTAACGATGTTTCTTAACTCCAAATAATCAAGACAACAGAAAATTCTCTTTTCACTGCATTTGATATGAAGCAGGGACGACCCCCAACCCTTCAAAAAACAGTGTGTGTGTGTGTGTGTGTGTGTGTGTGTGTGTGTGTGTGTGTGTGTGTGTTAGGCAACGAGTGTCTGGCTCCTGCCGGTACCAGATACTAAGCCAGTTTCATAGACAAAACCAGAGCAGATGGAAGACAGTAATTCAGATGCTCCAAAAAACAATGCAGAATGAGATACGAAACCACTTTCCTTGCTATCATGGACTCTCCTCCTCCTCCTCTGGTAATAGAGATGTGAGAACATGATCACATGACGCTGGTGGTTTGAGATGACTATAGATATTGAGCACAGGAAGGCGTGTTCCTGGGAAGGTATATGAATCGTGAGAATACTTCACAAATGCCTTCATATTTCGTACTCGCTTGCACTTCCTCGTAAAATTTTCTCTTTGTTGGGCTGATATTTATCTGTTCCTGAAGCTTCCTCGCTCAGGAGGAGGATAGTGAACACATGTGAAAGAGAGAAAAGAAGGAGGAAATGTGTGTGTGCGTGTGTGTTTGTGTGTGTGGGTGGGTGGATGGGTGTGTAGGGCTTACGTCGTGAGTGAAAAGTCACCTTCGACGGAGCTGCGTCACCGTCAATGGACGAAAAGGTGCACTATCTCGTTGAGGAACGTCCCTCTCCTTAAGTACCAGGAGTTTCATAAAAGGAGCCTAGGATTGCATAACCATTCAATTACACGTTTATAAAACTCCGTCTTCCCTCCTTCCCCACCCACTCTTACTGTACAATAAGTAATCTCAAATGCACATATGGGGCGCCCCCCTCGAACACAGACCCTCCCCTCCTTGTATTTGTACAAAAAGGTAATTACACACACACAAACACACACACACACACACACACACACACGCACACAGTCACATGTGAGACCCAGCAAGTATAAACACACACACAAAGGCTCACATTTCCCACTCACGTGAACACCCATGTGTGTATATATTTACCCACCAGGATGATCCCCGAGTCCCTACGATGGCTCCTGACGCGGGGCAAGACCCGCAGGGCACGACTGGTAGCAGCTCAACTGGCTCGCCACAACCTCCTCACCCTGCCGCCCACAGCCCACGCCCAGATGGACCACCTGGCCGCCCACGTCTACCTGGACGCCCCCTGGGGAAGCCTCCTCACCTTATTCAAGACTCCGCGCCTCAGGAGGCACACTTTGATCGTTGTGTTCATGTGGTAAGGGCCTCCAGCAGTCGTGTTTCTCGCCTGTCAGACACAGTCTTATCAATGTAGAGTATTTGATGTTCATGTTTGGGTATCAGTCGTTCTTCAACAAGGAGCAGGTGTAGGTGAGGTCTCAGTAAACGTGGGAGTACATGGGAGGGATAAATGGCAGAGGACCTGATGGTCTATGACGAGGTTATCTACTGGAGGACAATACATGGGGAGAACAGATAACACAAGACCTGATGGTTTATGACTAGGTTATCTACTGGAGGACAATACATGGGATGGACAGATAGCAGAAGACCTGATGGTCTGTGACGGGTTATCTGCTGGAGGACAATACATGGGAAGGACAGATAGCAGAAGACCTGGTGGTCTGTGACGAGGTCATCTGTCGTCATAATCTCATTCGTAGTGGAGACACAATAGTAAAAACAACAATGTTAGATCTCATGGTTTTGATAAGTGACAGTTTACTAAAACCAGACTCCCTATCATGCGTCAGACATACCAAATACTAAAACCATTTCACTTTTACGACACAAGACTGAAGTTTCTGGGGCATGTGAAGCCCTTTAAGCTGCGTGTTGGTGTATTCCAATACTTTTCCACTTGGTATTTTACTCTGCAATCTGGGTTAATGGAGCTCTCTAGAAAGGGGATTGTTCCTTTTCAAGAAAGGCTTTCCTGTTAGCAGTTTTGGGCTTGTCACAAGTGATGCCCAGGAAGCCAATTTAGACGAGGAAGGTACAGTATAACTGAGCCCCTCGTGCCATTTTCTCCATTTTGACTCACTCATTCATAAGGAACTTTATCCTTTGCCTTGTTTTCTGTTTTAGAGGGAAATGGCAATTGTCATATGAACTAAACTCGCAATGTGGACCGTTTCAGTGTCGAACAGATGATATGAGTTTACCAGGAAGTCTTACAGACCATCTCTCTTTTTTCTCACTTTTTTATCTCTAAAGATACCAATGGTTTAGGAAATAGTGTAGGAGAATACAAGAGGGATGTATGGAATACAATGGGATGTATACAAGTCAGTTTCTTTTAAGGCAAGTTTCGCTAGTGAACAAAGCTATCTATTTTGCCCTCGTCGTACAAGACAGAGATTTTTTTAAAGTGCGTTATAGAGCAAGATGGACAGACGTGGACAGAGGAGAAATGTCAAGAAGGTAAAAAACAAAAAAGTTATTTTCTTATGAACATGTACCTCGATCACCTACGATGGAAAGGAAAGTGTCAGAACATGACCAGAGTAACAAGTCCAAGGAAGAGTAAAAAAAAAAAAAAGATTGTAAGAAACCAGATCGTAAAGGAATCAGACATGCTAGTGAAGCGTTCAGCTGACGTGAATATTCACAGCCTGGCGCTAAGATGTGGTGATTCAGATGAAAATGATGATTCGCCTCGAAATTGAAGTAATAATTTGGAACGATGTTAGGACAAAGGCTGTCGTGAATAATTGGATTTTCATTCCTTTTCAAGATAACTTTCCCATTAGAACTGCGCGCGCGCGCGTGTGTGTGTGTGTGTGCTGTGTGTGCGCATGTGTGTGTATAGAGAGAGAGAGAGAGAGAGAGAGAGAGAGAGAGAGAGAGAGAGAGAGAGAGAGAGAGAGAGACTAGTTACGCCATTGCTATATAACCGTTATGACATAACTAGCTATGGCTAGTTATCATAAAGCTAGCCAGGTCCCAGCCTGGCGTAAAACAGGCGAACTTATGATCTTATATACGACAACTGGCCTCGTCTGGCCAGCAACTCCCGCCGGCTTAAGACACAGTGAGCAAAAACTTGCCCCAGTGCGCTCGCTCGTGTGTGTGTGTGTATACACACCCCTGACTCCTCCCTGCCTCACTCCGGCAGAGCTCAGGACTCAGTAATCATTGCTCATTGCTCAAGTATGACCAGCTGTCTCGTCCTCTGCACAGGATGCAGCAGCGTCGGGGTGGGAGGAGGGGACGAAGGAAGAATGGGGGTGGTAATGTGGTGGAGGTGGTGGTGGTGGCGTTGTGGTGAGCGACACAATACATCAATTGACAAAGGTTCGTTGACAAATTAGCATTTTTTTTCGTTTTCTTTTTTTTGTTATCGATAAACAAAAGTGAAAACTTTTATGGAGGTGTACCAGCGAATTGCGCAGTGCATATTTGGAGTGCGTCACAGACCAGTGTATTGCCAAGTATAAAAAGTATATCATGTAACAGCCAATATCTGAACCTGTGAAAGCGATATCTATAAAGAGTATGAAGAAAATGGGAAATGCCATTGATAAAGTCACAGGAGAAAATGGGAGATGCTACCTACAAAGGCACAAGAAAGAATGGGAGATGCTATGTATTAAGACACAGTAGAAAATGGGAGAAGCTATTTATAAAGACACAGTAGAAAATGGAAGATGGTATCTATGAAAACAAAGGAGAAAGCGAGAGGAAACTGACACAGGAGAAAATGGGAGAAAGTGGACACAGGAGAAAACGGAGAAAAAATTAAAACGCTTTTAAATCTACAAAGAACATGATTAGAACGTGAAATACTTATGATATAACGTAATAGACTGTGACAATTGAACCTCTTTATTTGACTCAAGATTTGAATATGAAGTCATTTGCCTCAGACGGCTAGAAAGCCTTTGAAATTCCAGTTATTTTCACGTTCAGGTGTGTTTGTTCATGTAGGCGCTTGGCTTCCAATGTCCTCAATTTAAGAGTCTGTTGCCGTCATATTACTTGGTTCTTGCCGAGACTGGGGTAAAGAAAAAAGAATATCACCGGTTGTGTGCCTCTCACCGTTTTTTGTTTGATTTTTTCAAGTAAAAGGGAAAATGTAATGAGGGGTGTCTGGCGTAAGTACATGAACGAAACAGCTTCGAAGATCAAGATTCATATCATCAAATTTTTAGGCATCATTGTTTTGCCTCTCCCTCTCTCTCTCTCTCTCTCTCTCTCTCTCTCTCTCTCTCTCTCTCTCCTGTGCCTCACAGTAGCTAAGTAAACAGTCCTCAAAAAGGAACGCGAACCCATTCCCGCTCGAACCCCTTCTCTGGTCGCCTTCAATAACCTTCGAGTCTTGGTTCAGCTTTAGACAGTAAATACCTTTCCCTTGAAGCCTGGAGGGTGGTTGGAGGAAGGGTTGTCGCTAGAAGATATAAACATTATATACATTATATACATCCAAGGGGATGCCATGGCCCCTTCACACACACACACACACACACATGAACCGGCAATAAAGCAATCATATATGATTTAGATGACCAGTAAAATGACCTTCTATGACCTCCTTCAAGGCTGGCCGTTTCTCTGGCTGACACCAGCTTCCGGAACGAGTTGGCTGGGCTAGGCGGACCACCTGGACAGCTGGTGAATCTCCTAGGATCCCCGGGCCACCTGGGATCGCTCCTAGGAGCTGGGGTGGAGGCCGGGGCTGTGGTGTTGGCTGTGGTACTCACCACACAGCTCTACCGTAGGGCCTTCCTGGTGCTCTCCTTCCTCCTGACCGCTGCAGTGGTCATCGTCGTCATCTGCGTCCTCCAGCTGGTCAAAGGTAAGGGCAGGCGATGACCTCTCACAACCCGTTCACAACCCGTTCACAACTCGTAGAGCAGCTGAGTGATACAGGCGATGCCTTACAGTGATACAGCACGATTCCGTGTCATTCTAATCCTATTAAGTTTATCCTTTTCGAAATCTTTTTTCTTTTTCATCAAAATCATATATATATATATACTCAAAGAAACAGAAAATGGTCCGCGTTGCAGCGAATGTGCAAAATATTCTATAGGAAAAATGATTTGGCTGGACTTCAAATCCATTCGTTCTTGGTAAGTGCCATGAAAATGGCATTTGGGTAAGAAAAATCAAATTCATACGAAATCGCTCTCAATGGCTACGGCGAAAAAATTTCACGATCCTTCAGTCGCAGAATGTCGTAGATTACCGCGCT
The DNA here is from genome assembly GCF_036320965.1 of Panulirus ornatus. NCBI lineage: Eukaryota > Metazoa > Arthropoda > Malacostraca > Decapoda > Palinuridae > Panulirus > Panulirus ornatus. The sequence goes on along the minus strand of NC_092290.1, from coordinate 3,554,876 downwards.
TTTTTCAGAGGTCATCTCTCTGATGTGTTTGAAGTTGCTACTTGATCTCGAGAAGAGAGAAATTGAAATTTGATGTTCCGTTCACTGACTTAAGGGATGATATTTAGTGTATTTAGATGGGATGTTCGACTCATTTTGCATGTGTAATGACTTTGTGTTTCTTCCCAGAGACATCGATGGACGTACACGCCCTAGCGACGGGTCTCAGGTTCCTGGGGGTGTTGATAGTGGGCGGGGCGAGGGTGGGCGTGGTCGTAGTGAGTGTGGAGGTCACGCCTACCACTGCCCGAGCATCTGCTGTGGGCTTGTGTGCCGCCCACGCTGCCATGGGAGAGGTCCTGGCTCCCCTGCTTGCTCTTGTGGTAAGTGGATGTGGTGGGTGAGGTAGAAGGAGTCACTGTGGTGGTGGTGAGGTGGTAGAAGGACTCATCGTAGTGGTCGTGAGGTGGTAGAAGGACTCATCGTAGTGGTCGTGAGGTGGTAGAAGGACTCATCGTAGTGGTCGTGAGGTGGTAGAAGGACTCATTGTGGTGGTGGTGAGGTGGTAGAAGGACTCACGGTGGTGGTGGTGAGGTGGTAGAAGGACTCATTGTGGTGGTAGTGAGGTGGTAGAAGGACTCATCGTGGTGGTGGTGGTGAGGTAAGAAGATTATGTAGGCTTCAGTCACAACCTGAGTTACAGACCTCAGGCTACAGTGCACCATGTAACTTGTTACTAACATTTCCACTATGCTAACAGGCTGAGCTGACGTACCCCTCAGTGCCCTGGCTAACGTCGGCAGGCGGGTGCCTCATAGCGGCCCTCCTGACACTCTTCCTGCCGGAGACGGCCGGCACGACTCTCCCCGACGTGGTAGACGAGTCGGAAGGTGGTCGGCCTGGGCTCCCGAGGCGACCTCCTGAAGGCGTGCGACGGGCAGTACGGCAAGAGTCCCTACTGGCCGGACGACGATCACTTCGTCTTCGGGAGGGGCGCTGTCTCCGACGCCGGCCCGGAACGACGATGGCGATAAATTCAAGTCTCTCGATCGAAATCTGGACTGCCGTTGGGTACGGAAGGCCTCCGGGCGAGGGGATGAGGAGGTGAGACAGCTACCTCAAGCGGCCGGTCCCTCGCAGGTGATGGTCCTCCCCCACGTGCAGACCCGACGGAGGGGAATGAAACAGAATCTCTCGCGTTCCATCGAGTCTTTGGCCTCGTCGTGTTCCCGCTGTTCCATTGTCTCCCTCGTTGACGTCAGTAAGGTCAACGGCAACAACTCAGACACGACAGACACGACGGATTCCAATTATCGTGAAGACCAAAAGGAAACACGAGGGCAGGTGCTCGCTACTGGTGCCGGGGCAGAGGAGAACATATACACGGAGACGACGGAAGTAGGAGAGCAAAAAGATACAACAGCGTCCTTTAAAGATAAAGAAAATGTTGCAGGAGAGAAAAGCGCGTCACTTACAGAGAAGATTACTTGTGGGAAGCGACATGAAGAGCCTGAAGACGATGAAGCCGAGGCTGACGAAGAACTGAAGACCTTCGCTACCTCTGGTCCTCTGGAGAGTGACGTCAGTATCTCCGTGTGTTCCCTGCAGTTCAAACACATACGCCGCCCTGTGAGTCCGACTGACCGAAGACGAGGCTCTGGTCTTTACTACTCCTCGTCTTCCGCCTACGAGACCAGCTCGAGAAGGTCGCTGATCCAGGAGTACATATCCCGAAACAGTTTCAGGGGCGACACTTCAGGCTCGCGCTACGCCACCCTCTTCAGGAAGAAGGAACCTGCTAAGGAGAAAGCCGATGGCGGTGGCACCACCAAGCCATCGTACATTCTGAGAGAGTGTATCAGGATTGCCCGGGACGAGGAGAGGCTGGGTGGACTCCAGGGAGATGCCTCAAAAAGAACGATCGCAGACCTCAGGTCGCCATTCCAGCATCATTCAAACCCCACTTCGTCTCGAGTGATCGGGGCTTCATCCTCGGCGACGAACGATACAGTGGAACCGAATCTGTTTCGGAGATCATTTCCCTCGGACGGGTCCTCGTCCACGGCGAACAACTTCACCCCGAGTTCCACTTTAGAATATGAGGCAGGAGGAGGGTCGAGGAGCCAGATGACAGCCCGCACTCTGAGGTACGACACCCTTGAGGACCACAAACGACCCAGGATGCTCGGGGAAAGTCGACGGAAAGTTCGACCCTCTCTCCTTTCTCGACGCGGCCGCTCTCCTGGCACCAAACAGACACGGCGTAGTTAGATACAGGCCTGAGGGGCATCAGCCTAAAGGACACCACACTAGAGGTCATGACCCCAAAGGACACCAGCCAGGGGTGAGGGAGCTCTGCAAGGGAACCCCGGCGAGTGGAACAGGGGGGGAGGTTGTGGCAGATGGCACCGGTAGGGAAGGTCCTGTGCGGGGTACAAGTGCGACAGGAGCTCTGACACGTGGTGCAGGTGTGAGAGGTGGTAGGCCAGTGAGAGCGCCAGCGCATGATGCGACAGGTGATGCACCTGTGAGATCATCCACAGATAACGTTTCTTCGACCTCTCCTGCAGTAGAACCCTCACCGCACACTCGAAATACCACAAGCTCTCCACTGGCGCAGCTTGCGACAGGTGCTGCTCCAGTACCATCCCCAACACGTGTTACAGGTGCAAAAGCTACTGACGCCCAGACCTGTTTGGGTAAGCGCCGTACGCACGAATATAAGAACGAGTCCAGAGGTGCCCTAAAGAGCCTTGGGAACATTCAAAGAAAAGACAACGCAGCCTCTCGGAGAGCCATAACCATGACAGACCTTGATGAAACTAACCTTTAAAGGCCTTAAAATATGACAACAAGAAACCTTTTACGTATAGGAGAAAAACACACACACTTGTTAAGAAACATCTGCAAGAAACCTACAACACAACAAGAAACCTTTACTGTGCAAGAAACCTAAAAACACATCAAGAAACCTTTGCAAAGAAGACCAGAAGAAATGTTTGTCCACTTTAGCTCGCATGGCCTTTGATATGTCCTGATTTTTAATGATTGGGTTGCAGGTATGACTATGGAAAGAAAAGAAATGACGTAGAGTATTCATCAAGTAGTTACTCATCCTGGGAAAGATACGAATGCAAAGAAAATGGATGACGAGAATCCAAATAGAGAGAGGTATAGGGGATCCTCACTCTTAGAATGGAGTTGAAGGTTTCTTCTATGAGGAACGGGGGTTCCACTTCAGGATTCTCTGTACACTCTACGATGACGAATGCTTTCAGTAAGCAGATTCAGGAAGGTGTTGAGGACTGTAATCCTCTCTTAATCTTAACTCGAGTACTAATGGCATCTCCAGAACACCTTCGAGGTCTCTGTTCATCCAACAAAAGACGTGAAAAATAAAAGAATCCCAATAAAACTTCCAAACAATAGCTGTCTGATGATTCCCTCGTATGACGCCATGTAGATGGAAGTCTTCAAGAGTATGTGTGGATCCCACACACACACATAACCTTCGTCAGTAGGGGAAACAGGGCCTTGAACGCTGACGAAGGTGGTACCACGCCAGTCACGACACAAGATACCTTCTCATGGAGGATATGCACCTAGCCAGTGTACGCGACCTTTACTCTGTCATTCCCTTCTCTTCTGGAAAGACAGAAAGGCAAATCAAAGCTTTTTCTATCATAGATTTTAGGTGCATTAAACAGATGCAATGAAACTGGTAAGGAGATGAGTAAGTTGTTTCTTACGCCTACTTACACAGGCGTAGTGGAGGCAGGTGGTTGAGATTATTTCTAGCTGTTACTTACTCCAAGGGTTTTTTTGGTGGTATCTGAAAGAGTTTTTGGAAATGAGTTCGTGACTCGTACACAGTCAGGAAGACGAACAGCAGATCCACTGAACTCCTAAGAAACGATCGTCAATTCACGTTAGAAAAGTGTGTTCACCATGTGTCATATGACCACGATGAACACACACACACACACACACAGGGCAAGACTGTTCAACACGTGTGATCACGATGAATCCACACATAGAGCAAGGCTGTAAAACATGTGTGAACACGATGAACACCCATAGGCAAGTGGAAGCAAAAAAAAAAACACCACCCCTGATATCAAGCTGCACAGGACCATGTCATCAAATAACATTTCTAAAAAAGAAAAAAATATAAAATAAAACATTCATCATAGTTCCCGTGAGTCTGGTGCCAAAAAGAAAATGGACTAGACATACCACTCCATACTGCATCCCTTTCCATAGAGATACACATGTACAGCTGAAAGATAAATGTCCATGACTCCCCCGTCGTAATTAAATCATGACACAACATGCGAATAAATGGGATTCCATTCTAGACATGAGTGGCTATTGTGACTGAAAGCATTGCTCTCACATCACTGGGTCATCCCCAGGTCACGGGTTCATCATTCAAAACTATAATATTGCTTTTGGGTCCACAACAGAAACAAAAACAAAAAGATAGAAAATGCTTTGATCGTCTGATTAAGATTCAAGTGAAAATTTCCATTGTACGTATTTTTTGTTATCAGATTTCTAGTTTTTTTTCCTTGTGTGTGTGTGTGTGTGTGTGTGTGTGAGGTCATTGTATGTTGTCTTCCAGCATAACATAAACCCATGCCAGTGCTCATAATAGATTTGGCTTGTGAACGATTATTGACAATGACAGATTCACTTTAAGTGCTACGATCACTAGGTGGGGAGCTCTCTTAACACACGCACACATACACACACACATACACACGCACACACATACACTGGTGCTCTATATGAGACAGTATGTTGGAGGGAACCGTAGTTGCCTTTAGCAACATCCGATATGGAAGTCTCTTCTGTCACTAGTCAACAAATCACCAGTTATCATTTCTAAGTAACCCATAAATCATTTTCACGGGTCTCCTGCTGTATTCGAGGCTGCGCTCCACACGAGAGCAGGGTAAGGTGGAGGCCCCTGACCCTCGATCAAGCGTGGGAAAACATGTTACAATGTGTGTCAACTCAGGTTTGTTGCGTTTCCTTGTGAGACAGTGAAGAACAGAAGGTACTGAACACCATATAGATATTCTATCTTAGAATTGACTCAGAGATAAATGAACGTATAACACACAAGATTAATTCAAGGCCCTTTAAGCTAGGTTATACACAAGGCAGTGCTGGATAATATAGTCTAAGCTTAATCCATTCCATCCGACTTAGTACGGGTGGTAATACTGCTCTATGTGGTTGATATCCAGCAACATCTGTTGATGGAGTTGGGGCCAATAATTACCCTCCTCACAAAGCCACTCTGGACGGGCGAGTTAAGCAACATGAAACATTTATTAGAATGATTAAGCATGAACAAGGAAGGTGAGAGGGGAAAAAAACACCTCGACAGAAACCAGCACAAAAATCCATTCTTAAACTGAATGAAAAATGACTTTACAGATGACTGGAGAACGTTTTCATTAAATATCAGTCTCTCTCTCTCTCTCTCTCTCTCTCTCTCTCTCTCTCTCTCTCTCTCTCTCTCTCTCTCTACCTCATATTGACCGATCAGCCTTTACTACATCATGCCCACTGTGGTAGCAGTGGCTTCTACATATTATAATGTAATCAAATGGAATCGCTTTCTTTTTTGGTTAGAGCGAAATGGAATTGGTTCTTTGAATACAAGGGGAAGGCGTCTGAAATGTACGAATGGCGTTAGACGTGGGCGTAAGGCTTGAGGCGTGTGGGCGTGGGTGTATGCGTGGGCGTGGATGTAGACGAGGCAGCGAGAATGTGCAGTTGCCGATCGCTAGCCAAGCTCGCTGCTCAAGATTATCAGTGAGCCAGAAGACTGGGTAGGTGTTCGCTCACTGGGCAGTGATAAGTTTTTTTTCTCTTTTTGTCTATGATTTTTTTTTTCCTCCCACTTCAATTTTTGTATCGAGTGAGTGAATCAGGTCAGGAAATGGAGATCTGCATAAAAGATGAAGCAATGCAAGACTTTTTTTTCCCTTTGGAAGTTGTTAAGGCGAAGGAGAGAGAGAGAGAGAGAGAGAGAGAGAGACAGACAGACAGACAAACAGACAGACAAACAGAGAGACAGACAGACAGAGACAGAGTTTGGCGTGAGGAAGAAAAGATATGATAACAATACATGATTAAGAGAAAGTCTTAAGCGTGTATCTGGGACAAACGATTTGTGTTCATTTGAACAATATTTCTTTGGAAAGAACCTATTTTCTATAGGCAAAAATAACCTTTAATTCCACTAGGACCCAAAGGTCAAAGGTTATGATATATTCATATATGTTTACACCCCTATTTACATATTATGTAAATGGCACTGGACAAGGAGGAAGAGTAAATATTCACTAGCATTAGTTTATTTTCACAGAGGGAATAATGCAATATCTTTTATCCAAACTAGATATAGATATCTTAACTAGATAGAGATATCTTAGTTTCCCTTCCCATCCTCAAACAATGGAGTTCTTAATAGGACGAAGACATCATTACAATTCATCTACCAAACACAATACTGAAGTCTGAGGTAAATCTACAAAGGCGACTCATACTCATTACTTTCATTGGACTTTAGAAAAGAAGAATACTTTTAATTCAGTGATTCAAGACTAAGGACAGACCACCAACTAGAAATCATGCAGGAGTTGCATGTCAGACTCCAAGAACAAGCTGGTGTGTTTACAGAAAGCGAAGGTGGTGATGGGGCACCACCAGGGATGGGGTAGGATCTTGTCCAGTCCACTTTTTACGTGCTCTTTACTATCTACGTACGCCTCAAAGTGCAACAGCTTCCACTTATCTATGAGGTAACAAGCCAACGCCCGACAGAGACTTAAGGGAAAAGAGAGAGAGAGAAAAAAAAAGACTTAGTGATCTACTCCCTCGCAAGTGGAGGATGACAGAAAATGAGAACTGGGGCACATTTTAGGCCATGACCTTTAAGAAATGGTTCACCTTTAGCTGCTGGGTCAGCGACGGTGTGAGTTGGGCAGGTTCCCTGTGGAGAGCTGGTGGAAGAAAGAGCAGCCTGGGTGTAGGTAGTACCCTGATTCTGTGTGTGACAGATTGTTAATATAATCACAGGTGTCAGTATGCACAAAACAAGGATGTCTTGGGGTTTGTTTACCTTCAGAGAGAGAGAGAGAGAGAGTGTTGTTTGAGTCCGAAGTTCGTTGATGATACGAGTTTGAGGTCCACCTTCATCAGAGTGCCTCCTTTCGTAGCAGCAACCGATCATTTTGAAGATGATAAGTACTGGATAAGAACTCGGATCACCCACAGACATGACCCTCACTACGTACGCCCTCCAACGTTCCTTCCAGTCGAGGTCGACCTCCAAAGCGCTCGTCCCCCAGCACCAGTCACACACTCCAGTATACTCCATCAGCACTAGTCAGCCTCCAACACACAGCTCCCAGCCCCGGTCGTCCTCAAATACACATCTCCCAACCCCCAGATCCAGACGAATCCTTGCCTCTCCTCGAATCCTCCAAAGCCCTGTATCATTTTACCAAATGCAACTGAGCCCAGAATGACGGATGGATGCTACTCTATCCTCATCGAAAGACCAGTGTGTTGAAAAAGGAGCATGCAGGATGGCTGGATGTTAGAGTCAAGGAAGAAGAAATGGGAGAAGGAAAGGGTGAAGGACCACTTTCAGAACAGCATTCACAAAGTGACTCAGGAGAAATGCACTATCCTGGCTGGAAACATGTCTGCTTTCCCCCACCATGAGAGGAGACAATGGCTTCCTGTAGGGCTCCTGTAGCGAAGCAGGAAATGGCGAGGTGAGGGTTAATCTCCTACAATGAGATGATTGGGTAAGCTCACACCAATACTACGGTCACTCCGAATCCAAAGGTCATTTGAGTTCAGAGTTCAGTTCCGGGATAGTCGACCACTTTCGGGTGAATCCCATGTACTCTAAGGTTTCCACACGCACACACACACACGGGTCGCGGGCGAATGGCTCTGGGCAGCAAGGTAGGTTGTGGTATTCCCCGGGCATCCACTGACGGTAGCGCCTCGGTTATAACACTCATACTGAACTTTAACATCGAAGTGAAAGTGTATCACTCATTTGCTTGGGTTCGGAGTTTGTCTTTTTTTACCAGAGGAAGTGGTCCCTCATTTCTTTGTAAGCGTGGTGACAAGCCCTCATGAAAGGTAGGATTGAAACCAAATAAGGGAGGATATATTCTTCGGGAGGGAATCCATGGCAAAGACGGGAAGGGATGCGCTGATTTCCGTGAACCTTTAGGTATCAAAAGAGGTTCCAGTAATAATTTGACGAAGTATTCTCTCTAACAAACTTAATGGAAATATTTAGTTGAAGATCTGAATGCAAGAATATTGATCATACGGTTTTCTGACCAATATTCGGATGGCCAGGGTTTGCACGAAGTGCCCCATTCTTGCGTTCGTGACTGTTCGTGTCAGTATTGCCTCTTCCCTCCACCCTTACGAATGACATTCACGCGACCAGATTACTTTCGGTGTTGGTAATCACCTTTAGAAGAAAAAAAAAAACGATCATAATATATTAATCAATAACATTTTCTCCTGCCTGACAACCTCAAAACATTAAACAAAGAACAGTAGATGCGCTCCGTCATGTACCCGAGTGAGGTCAGCATGGATGATCGGGAAACATCGTCAACTCGTTTATCCAGTGGCCCCTCCTTGGAGGGGTCGCTGGCTGTGGCATTCACACTAGATCGACGACACTCACATCAGAGGAGGAGGAGGAGGAAGAGGAGGAGGAGGAGAAGGGGTTTATTTGATCGAGGAGTCACTGGGTCATCTCGGTGGTAGGGAAATGTATATATATATCTGTAGTTCCTTTCCTCGTCCAGTGTGTGTGTGTGTTTGACTCCGGCAGCCGGAAGAGTGGCAGTTGCTTGTTGGTCGAAAGGCTTCGACCAGGGAACAATGTGGACGAAGGTAGTTTATTTTTTCTATATATATATACATGTATATCACTCGGGGTCCTGAAATTCTCCCTAGATGCGGTGGTCATTGTGGATTACGAGGATCTGAAGAAGAGCAAAATGTGTTCAACGTTATTGGAAATACTATGTTAGTCCCTTCAAGTGATTCAGTGTCTATACGTATCATGGAATATATATATATATATATATATATATATATATATATATATATATATATATATATATATATATATATATATATATATATATATATATATTGAAAAGGAATAAGTATCGTCACAATAATTTACATAACGAAACAAAAAACGCTGATCCTTCATAAGTGCTCATAAGTGCCGTTGTTTCTCTCGCCAGCTGGAGTGGCACTTGAGTGCCACTCCAGCTGGAGGATTAGCCCTTACATCTCAGTGACAAACGAGTCAATAAGATGATAGACGAGTGTGGGACAGACACAGACACTGAAGGAAAGGGGACGCGATATGATAATAATAGTAATTATGATAATAATGATAATAATAATAATAATAATAATAATAATGATAATAATGATAATGATAATAATGATAATAACGATAGTAATAATGATAATGATAATGATATCAATAATGATTATAATTATACAGTAAAGTAATGATAATTGGACATTAACGTTACCATATCTAATATGCCGTTTCTTCTCCTCTGCAGGTAGCGGCGGTGCTCTTGTTCGCTGTGGGCGTGTCGTCTTCATCCCTAGCACGAATTGCTTCTCAGGCGTCAGAATACGCATTAGCTGACGCAGATGGAAGCCAGGTGGTTCATGAAGGTGGAGGGGACGGAGTCGAACCAGCTGTTGGAACAGCGCCATCTGGATACCCAGTGAGTGGTTGTGGCAGCCTGGTGATTTGTTGCTGTCTATCTATCTATCTATCTATCTATCTATCTGACTAGTTATCAACTTATCCATCTATCTATCTATCTATCTATCTATCTGTCCACCTATCTAACTATCTATCTATCTATCATCTATATATCCACCTATTTATCTATCTATATCTATCTATCTAACTATCTATCTATTCTTTTCATCAGCTAAACGTTTTGGTTACTCCTGGTTACTCTGTATGTATGGTAATCAGTTACTTGCCTCGGGTCATTATCTAGAGGAGTAATCAGTTCATCTTGCATAAGTCGTTGTGATCAACAAGGTTCCTATGAATTATCGATCTTCCTGCTCGGTATAGCTTTTTCTAACTCTTTTTTTAATGATGACAACAAAAACCCGTGGAATTCGTATGAGCTAAGTTCTTTCTCCGAGCATATGTTTTGTTCCAGTAACATTCTTTGGGACTTTGATTTTAAACACGAGCGTTTACATCTTTTGAAATATATATTTTCATGTCTTTTTTTTCCCTTTATGACCACCTTCTTATGACTGTCTTCATTTCATCACCAGCTCAATTCGGTCTGGGGAATTTTTTCTTTTTCCTTTTCATACCGCATGAACGCCTAGAATAAATCATATGAGCATCTATACTCGAATAAATTTTCCCTCGGCTTATACGTGCCTTAGGTGACGTCTCGAAACTTTGAAACTTTAACAAATTCCTTGGAAGATGAATACGCTGTCCCCAGGCTGCTCTTTCAAACTGGATGATGGAGATCTGATCTCCAGGTTGCTTATATGGCCTGGAAGATTGATGTTTTAACGTGTCCAGGCTGCTCCTGGAATCTGTTTGGTTTGTCTCCAGTCTTCACTGATCGTGAGCGATGCTTCGAATCTTCAGTTTGTGAAGCATACGAAGCAAATACTTTGACGGAGTGTTGGCCAAGCGTCAGTGATTCAGCACCGAAATAGACATTTTTTTTCATAGTAATTTTCCTGTGGTTCTTTCGCTATAGAGAACCAGAATCTTGAAGTTTGATATGTGTAGGAGAAAGAAAAACCCCGCATGGCTAAGTCAACTCACTAGTGATTCGTGAAAACCAGTCACGTACGAATTCCTGGCGAAACTTCGACTGTGCTGAAGCCATAACGGGATTCGGTTAGCCAGTGATGCGGTGACACTAATTCCAGCCATTCTTCGGTAGCCTGCGATGCCTTACCAGTTCGCCTTCGAGATCAAGGACCACCCGACTGCCAATTACCAGAATCGAGTCGAGTTCGTAGAGGATGGCGTCCTGCAGGGTAGCTATAGCCTCCTCTCTCCTGACGGCGTTATTCGTACTGCTGTCTACAAAGACGATGGTTCCTCTGGCTTCAAGGTAAGTCCCTGCCTTCGGTGACCATACGGTATGATGGGGGTACTAGGAAAGTGTGGAGGTGTTTGATCATATACAGAAGATGGTAAGAGTGGGAAGAGGAAGAGAAGAAGTATGAGTGAGTGTGGGACGAGTCAAACCAAATCTAATTCTTAAACATATGTGATATTCCAATGCTCTTAACCCGAAGTCAGTTCTCCCGAGGTCAGGAGTGAGGTTTGTGAGCTGAATTGTATCAAAGAGTTACAGTGAAGATAGTTTTAACCTGAAGACAAACTTTCAATCCATCTTTCGATGTTCTGTTTCAGATAACATTTGATATCATACTTTACACCCATGTGGGTGTTTCTATCATGACATGACCAAGTCTCAAGGGAGACATTCTGAGATTAATCGAAGTTAATGAAAGTCATGTGTACCGAGAGTGTTGACAAGATGAGGAGTGTTAGAAGAGGCTAATGGAGAGTAGAATTCGTACTTGGAATCTAGTGTTAGTGGAAACGACAGAGAAGCGTTGAATGGAAAGTCCCTCGCGTTAAGAAATCTAGATTTAGTGAAGACTGTGATGACACAAGGACTCGTCTGATGAGCCACATCTGATGAGTAAGTCTGTTGTTTCAGGTGACATTGCACGAGATCCCCACAGACATCGATGTCCACGGCTCTGGCTCGGCAGAAGACCCGAGCTACGCAAAGGAACTAGCCCTTCACACCAGGAGAAGTGTCGGCAGGTGTGGCCGCCGCTTCTAAAAAAGTAGGTCACAATTGGACTTCGGGAGCGCATGGACCTCTCCCAGCTAAGACGTCTGATGGGCACACTGGGGTCCCAGGACACGCCGGATCCCAGGGAGGAGCTCAACAGATCGAGGCGTCAGGTACAAGAAAGTCATCGACGGGCCAAACAGTTTCCCTCAAAGGGACGGGAGCGGATGGAGTCAATTTGGTCTCGGACGGAGACGTCTCCTTCGGGGCGATGAAGACAACCACATTTGGTGGATCAGCAGGTGTGGAAACTTCACTAGGAACATCAGGGACAAGTGGACTCCCTGCCACTCAGGTGGAGCAGCCGCCTTCATGGCAAAAGGGGTGAACAGACTTGGCATTGCCGCGGACGTACCAACTTCTATCGAGGGATCGAAGACAACTGAATCTGTGGCATCAGCAGCTGGGACCACTTCGTCAGGAGCATCAGGAGTAAGTGGGTTCGATACCACTTCAGGTGGAATCACGTCATTTGAAACTTTAGGATCGGGTGGAGTTGCTGTTGCTTCAGATGGGGCGACATCCACGGAGGAGTAAACGAAGCTGAATTTGGAGCAAAATCAAGTGGAGTAGCTTCTCCTGAAGAGTCGGGAAGTAACGGGTTCAGTGCCACATCAGGTGGAGCAGCTGCCTTTGGGGTATCGGGGGCAAACAGAATCGGTGCTACCTCGGAGGGAATGGTTTCCTCCGAGGCATCGAAGACAACACCATCTGGAACATTGAGGGACGCAGCGACAACCTCCTCCTTCGCAGCATCAGCTGTGAATAGACTCGGTGTCGCTGCAGCTGCAGCACCTTCCTCCCAGGGGTTAGGAGCGGCTGAATTTGGTGCCAAAACTGGAGATATGGCCTCCACCGTAGGAGCATCAGGGGTAAGTGGAGTTAGTTCCACTGTAGGTGGAGTCGTTTCCACCGGAGCATCGGGGACAATTGGAGTTAGTTCCACTGTAGGTGGAGTCGTCTCCTCCGGAGCATCAGGGACAAGTGGAACCACATCTACATTGGGTGGAGCAACTTCATTCGAGTCATCAGCTGCTGGGGGATTTGGAGAAAAGACAAGTGGAACAACTTCCACTGGAACATCCGGGACAGGTGGAGTTAGTAGCGCTTCAAGTGGATCAGGAAGAAATGGGTTTGTTGGATCTGAAGGGGCAAATGTTGTAACATTGACAAGTGGAGGAGCTACTCCTGAGGTATCAGGACAAGTGGAACTGATACCACCACAGGTGGAACCTCATCTTTGGTAACATCAGAGGTAAGTGGAGTCAATACAGCTTCAGGTGGATCAAGGGTAACAGGGATGGGTGGAGGTGTAAATCTTGTAACACTGATGAATGGAGCAGCTCTTGCAGATGTATCAGGGACAAGTGGAACTGATGCCACTACAGGTGGAGCAGTTTCTATGGTAGCATCAGGGGCGAGTGGAACCGGTGCCACTTTAGGTGGAATGGTATCCACCGGAGTATCAGGGGCAAGTGGAGTTGATGCCGGCCTAAAGGGCATGGCATCCACTGCAGGAAGTACAGATGCTGCATCGTTTACAAGTGGAGCAGCTACTGCTGGAGTGGCAACAAATACGAGTGGAATGATTGACATCTCAGGTGGAACAGCTTCTTTGGGAACATCAGAGGCGAGTGGAATCATAGCCACTTCAGGTGAAATGGTCTCCACAGGAGCATCAGAGGCAAGTGGAATCCTGACCACCTCAGGTGGAGCAACGTCGTTCGGAGCATCAGACACAACAACATCTGGAACATCGATGGATGAAGCGACAACCTCCTCCTTCGCAGCATCAGCTGTGAACAGGCTTGGTGTCGCTGCAGCTGGAGCAGCTTCCTCCCAGGGATCAGGGGCGGCTGAATTTGGTGTCGGAGCATCAGGGACAAGTGGAGTTAGTTCTACTGAAGGTGGAGTGGTCTTCCCCGGAGCCTCAGGAACAAGTGGAGTTAGTTCTACTGTAGGTGGAATCCTTTCCACCGGAGCATCAGGGACAAGTGGAGTCAGTACTGCTTCTGGTGGAGTAACATCGGGAACAGCTGAATTCGGGGCCAGGCTGAGTTCCTTGCAGTCATTAGGGACAGCTGGACTCCAAGCAGCTGCAGCTGGAGCTGGAGCAGGGACAGCAGCTGCAGCTGGAGCAGGGACAGTAGCTACAGCTGGATCATCAGGATCCAGCGCAGCTTCGAGTGGTACTGGAAGCGTCTCTGGAAATGTAGGAAGCTCTTCTTCTGGAACTATCACCCTCGGACTTCAAGATCTGCCCAATATGCCTCTCATATTTATAAATACTGGTGCACTGGAACAGGCTGGTGGCGCTGCTGGAACACCTGGTGCCCTCAATACCTTCACCGTCGGAAGCCCTGGACCTTCCGGGATCAGTAGTGGACTGTCACCTGCACCTATTCCATCCGTTTCACAAGACCTGGCTGGATTACTGGCTACTGCTGCCGCTTCACAAGGTTCCACTGGTTCGCCTTTCAGTGGTGTACTCACTGTTCCAGTTGGTTCACCGGCTATCACTGCTTCACAACCTTTCAGTGCTGTACTCGCTGCTCCTGTTGGCTCGCAAGATCTGGCTAATATTTCAGGGTCTCAAGGTCTCTTGGGAACTACAGGTCTACAATTACCACTCGTTTTCCTTAACCATAACAGCGTGGCTAACGCACAGCAAGCAGGATCAACCTCACAGCAAGCAGGATCAACCTCACAGCAAGTAGGATCAACCTCACAGCAAGTAGGATCAACCTCACAGCAAGTAGAATCAACCTTACAGCAAGTAGGATCAACCTCACAGCAAGTAGGATCAACCTCACAGCAAGTAGGATCAACCTCACAGCAGGCAGGATCAACCTCACAGCAAGTAGGATCAACCTCACAGCAAGTAGGATCAACCTCACAGCAAGTAGGATCAACCTTACAGCAAGCAGGATCAACCTCACAGCAAGTAGGATCAACCTCACAGCAATCAGTATCAACCTCACAGCAAGTAGGATCAACCTCACAGCAAGTAGGATCAACCTCACAGCAAGCAGGATCAACCTCACAGCAATCAGTATCAACCTCACAGCAAGTAGGATCAACCTTACAGCAAGCAGGATCAACCTCACAGCAAGTAGGATCAACCTCACAGCAATCAGTATCAACCTCACAGCAAGTAGGATCAACCTTACAGCAAGCAGGATCAACCTCACAGCAAGCAGGATCAACCTCACAGCAAGCAGGATCAACCTCACAGCAAGTAGGATCAACCTCACAGCAATCAGTATCAACCTCACAGCAAGTAGGATCAACCTTACAGCAAGCAGGATCAACCTCACAGCAAGCAGGATCAACCTCACAGCAAGCAGGATCAACCTCACAGCAGGCAGGATCAACCTCACAGCAAGTAGGATCAACCTCACAGCAATCAGTATCAACCTCACAGCAAGTAGGATCAACCTTACAGCAAGCAGGATCAACCTCACAGCAAGTAGGATCAACCTCACAGCAAGCAGGATCAACCTCACAGCAAGTAGGATCAACCTCACAGCTATCAGTATCAACCTTACAGCAAGTAGGATCAACCTTACAGCAAGTGGGATCAACCTCACAGCAAGTAGGATCAACATCACAGCAAGTAGGATCAACCTCACAGCAATCAGTATCAACCTCACAGCAAGTAGGATCAACCTTACAGCAAGTAGGATCAACCTTACAGCAAGTAGGATCAACCTCACAGCAAGCAGGATCAACCTCACAGCAAGTAGGATCAACATCACAGCAAGTAGGATCAACCTCACAGCAAGCAGGATCAACCTTACAGCAAGTAGGATCAACCTCACAGCAAGCAGGATCAACCTTTCAGCAAGTAGGATCAACCTTACAGCAAGTAGGATCAACCTCACAGCAAGCAGGATCAACATCACAGCAAGTAGGATCAACCTCACAGCAAGTAGGATCAACCTCACAGCAAGTAGGATCAACCTCACAGCAAGTAGGATCAACCTCACAGCAAGCAGGATCAACCTTTCAGCAAGTAGGATCAACCTTACAGCAAGTAGGATCAACCTCACAGCAAGCAGGATCAACCTCACAGCAAGCAGGGACAGGTAGTGGAACATCATCTATGGTAACATCAGGTGTGAGTGGAACCGGTACGACTTCAGGTGGAATGGTCTCCACCGGAGCATCAGAGGCAAGTGGAATCCTGACCACCTCAGGTGGAGCAACTTCCTTCGGAGCATCACACACAACTACATCTGGAACATCGAGAAGTCAGACAACTTCTTTGGCGTCAGAGATAAACAGATTTGGTGTCGCTGCAGCTGGAGCAGCTTCCTCCCAGGGATCAGGGGCGGCTGAATTTGGTGTCGGAGCCTCAGGGACAAGTGGAGCTAGTTCTACTGAAGGTGGAGTCGTTTCTACCGGAGCATCAGGGACAAGTGGAGTCAGTACTGCTTCTGGTGGAGTAACATCGGGAACAGCTGAATTCGGGGCCAGGCTGAGTTCCTTGCAGTCATTAGGGACAGCTGGACTCCAAGCAGCTGCAGCTGAAGCAGGGACAGCAGCTGCAGCTGGAGCAGGGACAGCAGCTACAGCTGGATCATCAGGATCCAGCGCAGCTTCGAGTGGTACTGGAAGCGTCTCTGGAAATGTAGGAAGCTCTTCTTCTGGAACTATCACCCTCGGACTTCAAGATCTGCCCAATATGCCTCTCATATTTATAAATACTGGTGCACTGGAACAGGCTGGTGGCGCTGCTGGAACACCTGGTGCCCTCAATACCTTCACCGTCGGAAGCCCTGGACCTTCCGGGATCAGTAGTGGACTGTCACCTGCACCTATTCCATCCGTTTCACAAGACCTGGCTGGATTACTGGCTACTGCTGCCGCTTCACAAGGTTCCACTGGTTCGCCTTTCAGTGGTGTACTCACTGTTCCAGTTGGTTCACCGGCTATCACTGCTTCACAACCTTTCAGTGCTGTACTCGCTGCTCCTGTTGGCTCGCAAGATCTGGCTAATATTTCAGGGTCTCAAGGTCTCTTGGGAACTACAGGTCTACAATTACCACTCGTTTTCCTTAACCAAAACGGCGTGGCTAACGCACAGCAAGCAGGATCAACCTCACAGCAAGCAGGATCAACCTCACAGCAAGTAGGATCAACCTCACAGCAAGTAGGATCAACCTCGCAGCAAGTAGGATCAACCTCGCAGCAAGCAGGATCAACCTCACAGCAAGCAGGATCAACCTCACAGCAAGTAGGATCAACCTCACAGCAAGTAGGATCAACCTCGCAGCAAGTAGGATCAACCTCACAGCAATCAGTATCAACCTCACAGCAATCAGTATCAACCTCACAGCAAGTAGGATCAACCTCACAGCAATCAGTATCAACCTCACAGCTAGTAGGATCAACCTTACAACAAGCAGGATCAACCTCACAGCAAGTAGGATCAACCTCACAGCAAGCAGGATCAACCTCACAGCAATCAGCATCAACCTCACAGCAAGCAGGATCAACCTCACAGCAAGTAGGATCAACCTCACAGCAAGTAGGATCAACCTTACAGCAAGTAGGATCAACCTCACAGCAAGTAGGATCAACCTTACAGCAAGTAGGATCAACCTTACAGCAAGTAGGATCAACCTCACAGCAAGTAGGATCAACCTCACAGCAAGTAGGATCAACCTCACAGCAAGTAGGATCAACCTCACAGCAAGTAGGATCAACCTCACAGCAATCAGTATCACCCTTACAGCAAGTAGGATCAACCTTACAGCAAGTAGGATCAACCTCACAGCAAGTAGGATCAACCTCACAGCAAGCAGGATCAACCTCACAGCAAGCAGGATCAACCTCACAGCAAGTAGGATCAACCTCACAGCAAGCAGGATCAACCACACAGCAAGTAGGATCAACCACACAGCAAGTAGGATCAACCTCACAGCAAGCAGGATCAACCTCACAGCAAGTAGGATCAACCTCACAGCAAGTAGGATCAACCTCACAGCAAGCAGGATCAACCTCACAGCAAGCAGGGACAGGTAGTGGAACATCATCTATGGTAACATCAGGTGTGAGTGGAACCGGTACGACTTCAGGTGGAATGGTCTCCACCGGAGCATCAGAGGCAAGTGGAATCCTGACCACCTCAGGTGGAGCAACTTCCTTCGGAGCATCACACACAACTACATCTGGAACATCGAGAAGTCAGACAACTTCTTTGGCGTCAGAGATAAACAGATTTGGTGTCGCTGCAGCTGGAGCAGCTTCCTCCCAGGGATCAGGGGCGGCTGAATTTGGTGTCGGAGCCTCAGGGACAAGTGGAGCTAGTTCTACTGAAGGTGGAGTCGTTTCTACCGGAGCATCAGGGACAAGTGGAGTCAGTACTGCTTCTGGTGGAGTAACATCGGGAACAGCTGAATTCGGGGCCAGGCTGAGTTCCTTGCAGTCATTAGGGACAGCTGGACTCCAAGCAGCTGTAGCTGAAGCAGGGACAGCAGCTGCAGCTGGAGCAGGGACAGTAGCTACAGCTGGATCATCAGGATCCAGCGCAGCTTCGAGTGGTACTGGAAGCGTCTCTGGAAATGTAGGAAGCTCTTCTTCTGGAACTATCACCCTCGGACTTCAAGATCTGCCCAATATGCCTCTCATATTTATAAATACTGGTGCACTGGAACAGGCTGGTGGCGCTGCTGGAACACCTGGTGCCCTCAATACCTTCACCGTCGGAAGCCCTGGACCTTCCGGGATCAGTAGTGGACTGTCACCTGCACCTATTCCATCCGTTTCACAAGACCTGGCTGGATTACTGGCTACTGCTGCCGCTTCACAAGGTTCCACTGGTTCGCCTTTCAGTGGTGTACTCACTGTTCCAGTTGGTTCACCGGCTATCACTGCTTCACAACCTTTCAGTGCTGTACTCGCTGCTCCTGTTGGCTCGCAAGATCTGACTAATATTTCAGGGTCTCAAGGTCTCTTGGGAACTACAGGTCTACAATTACCACTCGTTTTCCTTAACCAGAACGGCGTGGCTAACGCACAGCAAGCAGGATCAACCTCACAGCAAGTAGGATCAACCTCACAGCAAGTAGGATCAACCTCACAGCAAGTGGGATCAACCTTACAGCAAGCAGGATCAACCTTACAGCAAGCAGGATCAACCTTACAACAAGCAGGATTAACCTCACAGCAAGTAGGATCAACCTCACAGCAAACAGGGTCAACCTCACAGCAAGCAGGATCAACCTCACAGCAAGCAGGATCAACCTCACAACAAGCAGTAATAACCTCACAGCAAGCATTATCAACCTCACAGCAAGCATTATCAACCTCTCAACAAGCATTATCAACCTCACAGCAAGCAGTATCAACCTCACAGCAAGCAGTAATAACCTCACAGGAAGCAGGGTCAGCCTCACAGCAAGCAGGATCAACCTCACAGCAAGTAGGAGTAACCTCACAGCAGACAGGATCAACCTCACAGCAAGTAGGATTAACCACACAGCAAGCAGGATCAACCTTACAGCAAGCAGTAACAACCTCACAGCAAGCAGGATCAACCTCACAGCAAGTAGGATCAACCTCACAGCAAACAGGGTCAACCTCACAGCAAGCAGGATCAACCTCACAGCAAGCAGGATCAACCTCACAACAAGCAGTAATAACCTCACAGCAAGCATTATCAACCTCACAGCAAGCATTATCAACCTCTCAACAAGCATTATCAACCTCACAGCAAGCAGTATCAACCTCACAGCAAGCAGTAATAACCTCACAGGAAGCAGGGTCAGCCTCACAGCAAGCAGGATTAACCTCACAGCAAGTAGGAGTAACCTCACAGCAGACAGGATCAACCTCACAGCAAGTAGGATTAACCACACAGCAAGCAGGATCAACCTTACAGCAAGCAGTAACAACCTCACAGCAAGCAGGATCAACCTTACAGCAAGCAGTAACAACCTCACAGCAAGCAGGATCAACCTCACAGCAAGCAGGATCAACCTCACAGCAAGCAGGATCAACCTCACAGCAAGCAGTAACAACCTCACAGCAAGCAGGATCAACGTTACAACAAGCTGGAATAACCTCACAGCAAGCATTATCAACCTCACAGCAAGCATTATCAACCTCACAACAAGCATTATCAACCTCACAACAAGCATTATCAACCTCACAGCAAGCAGTATCAACCTCACAGCAAGCAGTAATAACCTCACAGCAAGCAGGATTAACCACACAGCAAGCAGGCTCAACCTTACAGGAAGCAATAACAACATCACAGCAAGCAGAATCAACATTACAGCAAGCAGGAGCAACCTCACAGCAAGTAGGATCAACGTTACAACAAGCTGGAATAACCTCACAGCAAGTAGGATCAACCTCACAGCAAGCAGGATCAACCTCACAGCAAGCAGGATTAGCCTCACAGCAAGCAGGATCAACCTCACAGCAAGCAGGATCAACCTCACAGCAAGCAGTATCAACCTCTCAGCAAGCATTATCAACCACACAGCAAGCATTATCAACCTCACAACAAGCATTATCAACCTCACAGCAAGCAGTATTAACCTCACAGCAAGCAGTATCAATCTCACAGCAAGTAGGATTAACCTCACAGCAAGCAGGATCAACCTCACAGCAAGCAGTATCAACCTCACAGCAGGCAGGATCAACCTTACAGCAAGCAGGATCAACCTCACAACAAGCAGGATCAACCTCACAGCAAGCAGGATCAACCTTACAGCAAGCAGGATCAACCTCACAGCAAGCAGGATCAACCTCACAGCAAGTAGGATCAACCTCACAACAAGCAGGATCAACCTCACAGCAAGTAGGTTCAACCTCACAGCAAGCAGTATCAACCTCACAGCAGGCAGGATCAACCTCACAACAAGCAGGATCAACCTCACAGCAAGTAGGTTCAACCTCACAGCAAGTAGGATCAACCTCACAGCAAGCAGGATCAACCTCACAGCTAGCAGGATCAACCTTACAGCAAGCAGGATCAACCTCACAGCAAGCAGGATCAACCTCACAGCAAACAGGATCAACCTCACAGCAAGTAGGAGTAACCTTACAGCAAGCATTAACAACCTCACAGCAAGCAGGATCAACCTCACAGCAGGCAGGATCAACCTCACAGCAAGCAGGATCAACCTCACAGCAAGCAGGATCAATCTCACAGCAAGCAGGATCAGCCTTACAGCAAGTAGGATCAACCTCACAGCAAGTAGGATCAACCTCACAGCAAGCAGGATCAACCTCACAGCAAGCAGGATCAATCTCACAGCAAGCAGGATCAACCTTACAGCAAGCAGTAACAACCTCACAGCAAGCAGGATCAATCTCACAGCAAGCAGGATCAACCTTACAGCAAGCAGTAACAACCTCACAGCAAGCAGGATCAATCTCACAGCAAGCAGGATCAACCTTACAGCAAGCAGGATCAACCTCACAGCAAGCAGGATCAACCTCACAGCAAGCAGGATCAATCTCACAGCAAGCAGGATCAACCTTACAGCAAGCAGGATCAACCTCACAGCAAGCAGGATCAACTTCACAGCAAGCAGGATCAACCTCACAGCAAGCAGGATCAACCTCACAGCAAGCAGGATCAGCCTTACAGCAAGTAGGATCAACCTCACAGCAAGTAGGATCAACCTCACAGCAAGCAGGATCAACCTCACAGCAGGCAGGATCAGCCTTACAGCAAGCAGGATCAACCTCACAGCAAGCAGGATCAATCTCACAGCAAGCAGGATCAACCTCACAGCAGGCAGGATCAATCTCACAGCAAGCAGGATCAACCTTACAGCAAGTAGGATCAATCCCACAGCAAGCAGGATCAACCTCACAGCAAGCAGGATCAACCTCACAGCAGGCAGGATCAATCTCACAGCAAGCAGGATCAACCTCACAGCAGGCAGGATCAATCTCACAGCAAGCAGGATCAACCTCACAGCAAGCAGGATCAACCTCACAGCAAGCAGGATCAATCTCACAGCAAGCAGGAACAACTTCACAGCAAGCAGGAGCAACGTCACAGCAAGCAGGATCAACCTCACAGCAGGCAGGATCAACCTCACAGCAAGCAGGAGCAACGTCACAGCAAGCAGGATCAACCTCACAGCAAGCAGGATCAACCTTACAGCAAGCAGGAGCAACGTCACAGCAAGCAGGATCAACCTTACAGCAAGCAGGAGCAACTTCACAGCAAGCAGGATCAACCTCACAGCAAGCAGGATCAATCTCACAGCAAGCAGGATCAACCTTACAGCAAGTAGGATCAATCCCACAGCAAGCAGGAACAACTTCACAGCAAGCAGGATCAACCTTACAGCAAGCAGGAGCAACGTCACAGCAAGCAGGATCAACCTCACAGCAAGCAGGATCAACCTCACAGCAAGCAGGAGCAACGTCACAGCAAGCAGGATCAACCTTACAGCAAGCAGGATCAACGTCACAGCAAGCAGGATCAACCTCACAGCAAGCAGGATCAACCTCACAGCAAGCAGCATCAATCTCACAGCAAACAATATCAGCGTCACAGCAAACAGGATCGTCACAGCAAACAGGATCGTCACAGCAAATAGGATCTTTACAGCAAACAGGATCATCACAGCAAATAGGATCATCACAGCAAACAGGTTCATCACAGCAAACAGGCTCATCACAGCAAACAGTGTTACCATCATCCACTCTCCAGGGAGGAAGCATCGCTGTGCAAGGCGGCGTTGAAGCTCCACAGAGCAGCCCGGTTGGCATCGATGTTCGTGTATCCCCCACTGGATCTGCGACAGGAAGAACTGATGGTGTTAGTGTAAACAGGTTCACAGGTGCGTCTGGCGAAATCAGGTTTACAGGTACTCCTGGCACAACTAGGTTTACAGGTACGTCTGGTGCAACCAGGTTTACAGGTGCGTCTGGTGAAACCAGGTTTACAGGTGCGTCTGGTGCAACCAGGTTTACGGGTGCGTCTGGTGCTACCAGGTTTACAGGTGCGTCTGGTGAAACCAGGTTTACGGGTACTTCTGGTGCAACCAGGTTTACAGGTGCGTCTGGTGCAACTAGATTCGACGCAACCAGGTTTACAAGTGCCAGTGGCACAGGAAGGTCTACGGGTGCCACTGGTACAGGTAGGTCCACTGGTGCCACTGGGGGAGGTAGATCTACGGGTGCCACTGACACAGGTAGATCTAGAGGTACCACTGGGGGAGGTAGGTTGACGGGTTCCACTGACACAGGTAGGTCTACGGGTGGCACTGCTCCAGTCCGAACTTCTAGCTTCCAAATGAAACGATTCTTCGACCAACATACCAGTCAGATGCTGGAAGAGGTCCGCTCCGCAGCTCGCGCATCTGCCGCTAGATCCTCGACAACATCTATCGTGTCGTCTGCGGAGAGGGGCTCTCCTGCTTCCAGACCTTCGTTCTTATCCTCTACGTCGTCCAGACGTCCAACACCTCAGCTCTTGTCCTTCCCATCGTCTGTGGAAAGGGACTCCTCTCCTTCAAGAACTCCATCAACTCCGTTCTTGTCCTCTCTTTCGTCTGTGGAGAGGGGTTCTCCTGCTTCCAGAACTCCGTCAACACCGTTCCTGTCTTCTTTGTCGTCCCGTGAGAGAGGGTCATCAGCAGCTCGGCCCTCTGCCTCTCGATCTCTAGCAAGTCCTCTCTTGTCCTCCCTGGAAAGGGTTTCCTCTCCCGTATCTAATCAGTTGAGTCGTCCACCTTCCGCCATTACTCACACAAATCGCCCAGCTCCTTTCGAAAATGACCAGTCAGCATTCGGTGAGTTTGGAAGAGTTGTTACAGCTTCTTCCTCTTCTTCTTCTTCTTCTTCAGCCGCCGATTCCTCTAGAACTTTTAGTTCTTCAAGTTCCACCACTTCTTCTTCTTCTTCTTCTTCAAGATCTGCTGCTTCCTCAAGGGGCTTCGATTTCTCCAGAGGTGCCACTTCATTTTCCCACTCCACAAGTCGTCCACCTACTTCGTCATCAGTGACGTTACGTCCGTCAGTTTCGTCACCTGCTACCTTTACAGGGGCTTCTCCATCAATCACACAATTAACTGTAACTCCAATTAGTGTACTGGGTAATGAGCAGTCCCGTAGGGGCTCCACCTTCCTCGCCATACCCCCAACTGGATCCTCAGACATCCAAACACCACCAGCAGTTCTCCTGAGAAACGTCCCGGTGGCTAGGAGGAGGATTTTCGTTGCTGGAGACGGCAGCGGAGAATCTCGCACCCAGACGGGCCCGTCTGGCAACAGGCAGACAGGGGGCATCATCAGAGGAATAATACCCTCCCCAAGGAACGACCTAGAATTCGGCAGCAGAATCCCCAAATCGTCAACATTGATCCTGAAACCATTAGCTTGGATACGTCCAGGAGTATTGGTCGACAGAGAGACAATAGCGTCACCGGAAGGCCATCATCAACTTCACGCCCCCGACTGAATCGAATTTCTAGGTTTGGTAGTAGAAGGAGACAGGCTTAGTTGAAGACGTACGTCATCTGTTCCATTATAACCCTAGATGTCTAGTATCTAGATCTAGCATTTATTTTTCCAACATATTACAGTGTATGTTCCAAGTCATATGTCCCTATAGGTGTTAAGTTTCAATGTTATTTTGTACTGTTATATCGTTACTTTCTCGTGTATTGTACAAACGAACTGCGTCTTTGTGTTACAGTAGTTGTATAAGTGAATGTATACATATATGAATCAAAATAAAAAGCTCAAA
This sequence comes from Panulirus ornatus, assembly GCF_036320965.1. Classification (NCBI taxonomy): domain Eukaryota; kingdom Metazoa; phylum Arthropoda; class Malacostraca; order Decapoda; family Palinuridae; genus Panulirus; species Panulirus ornatus. Next base: position 3,530,198 of record NC_092290.1, on the reverse strand, counting down.
AACAATCTCGCTTTAATCATATCCTCTAAAAAGCATGATAAATGACAAACGCAGTTGCAATCAAAACATGAATAATAAAGATATTGAAATAGTCACACTGGGTGTAGTGAGGTTGGGTCCGTCAACACTAGAGGTGCACTTACTTGCTAACTATTGTCATTCTAAGTAGGTCTTACTCACTCATTCGGCTGCGCTGGACACCCTAATCTATTCTTTTTTTCCCCCCCAATCTCACCTCACCTCGTTCTCCTCTTGACTGAATCATGGAACACTAATCTGTTTGAATCTGTTACGTGAATGATCTGGTATGCGATCTAACCTCTCTCCGTTTTCACAAAAGAAAGGCGTCATCACACAGAATCTATTTGACATCACACAGCCGAAAGAACATATCACACTTGGACCATATGGTTAAGTTGAACTATGATTAAATATCTTTATTGAGGGTAGTATGTCTGCTACTGGTCTGTGACGAACACAGACGAAAATCAGAAAAGGAAATCTCACGAATAACCTTGGTGAAATATATGTTGACTGTAGACTGCTTCGTTCAAGGGAACTTTGTTCACACTCTGGAGTGAAGAGTTAATGAATGGTGTACATCACAGTATTTTATTCACGGAACAACATGTTACATGATTATTTAACAGTGAAGAAAAAGTGATAGACTTTTAGCTGACAAAGATGAATCACTTCTCTCTCTCTCTCTCTCTCTCTCTCTCTCTCTCTCTCTCTCTCTCTCTCTCTCTCTCTCTCTCTCTCTCTCTCTCTCTCACATATATATTTATACATATATAGTTTATCTGGCTTTCTCAATCTTCATCTCCCCAAGTCTAGTCCAGAATCTATTTCGCGAGTCCTGACATGGACAAAAGCATTGACAATTACAGCCTATCACAGTTATGAAAACAAAAGTCCACCTTATTACATTGTTTGCTTCAGGGGCAACCAGAACCCCCATGTACTAGCTGCCGATATTTCTTTTTCTTTCTTTTATAATGACGGGACTCTTAAGATACAGAAAATGATCCAGGGAAATTCAATCATCAATAGCCCCCTTTCGATGATGGCTATATGGGTTTTTTGGTTAAATATTTTTCAAACCATCGTGATACTTAATGCCTTAATATCATCAATGGGTCAGACATACTTTCCTACAGGTAGTTAATGGTTGGAGGTAAGGGTGGTAGTGGTGGTGTAGCCTTTCGCAAGAACTGCGATGAGAATATCTTATATTTCTCCCTAAACATTATGCCTCTTCTAGGACCCATGTGCTACAAACTACCACTGTAAACACCTGGATCTTAACATGCCTGGTTGTAGCTGACTTGAGATTGTTCATTCGTCATCTATGAAGTGTAGCAAGGTACAATAGGTAACACTATACGAATATGATCTACGCTGGATCGTACATTTAGTCTCCAAGATTGAATAGAATCCATACGTTGCCGTAATTTATAGCGTCTAGTGGAATTTAGCAGCTTTTGTTTAGCATTAGAGATTGGTCGTTCTTTTACTTAAATAATTTGTAACGTGCAGCTTATCACTATAAATTTCAGTCCTTACAATGTTTACATCTAATCCTGCGTGTATAACTATTTGACCCACCGTAATCTTTTTTTTTCCATTTATCTCTTTAGCAAACCAATTTTTTTCGTACGAAGATATTCTCTGATCATTGTGAACAGTTTCACATCAACCCGAAAAGCACTTACAGTCCTTCCAATATTTCCATTTATTTTCTTTTATCATCGGTCTTTTAAAAATCCTGCGTGCATAACTATTTGACCCACCTTAATCTTTTTTTTTTTTCAATTATCTCTTCAGCAAACCAATTTGTTTCGTACGAAGATATTCTCTGATCATTGTAAACAGTTTCACATCAACCCGAAAAGCACTACTGGAATATGTCTTTTTTTTTTCCACGAACCACGACTTGCATACTTATAGATGTGCCTTTGCATATAAGTGTATACTTATCCGGAGCCATATATACTTACATATAATTGCCGGTTAAGTTAAAGAACACTCACAGAGGGAATGAGTGATAACAACACAAGGACGCATGTTTTGAAGACTACAACAGCCAGCCAATCACAGAAGGTATCAGACTAGTTTACTCTATGGAACACAAGAAACTCTCCTCAGTGTTAACTTGTCAGTGTGCGGTAAAGTATCGTCTCTCCCTACCCGAACTTTTCTTCCTCCTAGTACGCCGTATCTGTGGGTTCTTAAGTTTATTTTTGGTAATGAGTATACGTATAGTGACTTTGTAGTAAGAGGTATTAGAATTTAAGTGGCGAAAATAGTGGAGATGGTATGATATGAGTGAAAATGTTAAGATTCATGTAGTGTTTAACCGGCACAAGCATGTCCCTGGGCAAGGTGGAATTCAGGGGTGAAATAAATTGCTGTAAGAAAATCGTATGTTTACGCTTATCTGTGGGTGTGTCATGTGGCGTTAGTGGAAGCTGAAAACGAGTGTGAATCATTGCTGAACACAGAAAAAAAAATAATATCGAAAATAGTTGACTGTGATAAAGATAACAGCATTTAAAGTTCGTGCGCAGACATGCACATACATGTCTGTCTGTGTGTGTGTGTGTGCGTGTGTGTACAGAGCCTTGAACTTGGAGCTAATAGGAGACTGCCATATCCACCAGAACTATTCATCTATATTTAGTAAACTTTTTAGGTGAGTACACTTTATTTCTTTTATTGTTATTTTTCGTACTGTAGTATAGTGCTCATGGAGATTACTGTGGCCTCATTACCACAACATTACGCTTATAGAATCATTATTTTTGTATATTTGTTATGTATTCTTATTTCATGTTGGCCAATGCACAGTAATAACACTAGGAAATGTGTGGTAGGGTTAGTTTGGTTGAAATTATGTTTTCTCCATTGGTTTTCGATGTCTGTTTACCCGTATATACAAATATGAGTATATCATCCATCTAATTTCGTCCTTGTCAATTGTGCTGCGGTGAAAAAAAGGCACCGCGATTTTTTTTTCTCTATTAGTGGTAACGTAGAAGTGATATTCACTGATGTAATGAATTTATTATTCTAAATTAAATCGTATATTAAAGTGGGTCACATATAGTGTCATTATGTAATAGGAGCGTCATATATATATTCGTTGCTCCGTTCATTTATATATTCGTTTGTACTCGTTGCTCTGTTATACACTCTTCGTTAATTCTCATTTCAACAATATTACTTTGTAAGAGATGTTTGAAATGCTCTATGACATTATGTCAATCTACATTACCCGATGTTTTTGATTCATTTAAAGCATTTCATATTTTTTTTTGTGCTGTTGGATTAACTGCTTTAGGGATTAATTGACGTATTGATTATTAGATTAATGATTAAACATTTTTCTGTCACTTCCCATTAATCATAACCTCCTGGTTGGTTTCGAGCGCACAGTTATGAGTCTTCGTCAAGTGTCAGGATGATCCAATTTTTTTCTAGTGTGACGTAAAAGCGAGGTTATCATTTCTACAACATACAACACTAGGTTATCCCAGTATTATCAAGTTTATCTTTGCATTAGTCGTCTCCCATTATCGGTATTTGTTCATCTCAACTTGGCAAAGCGAATGACAAGCGTGTGTTTTAATGCAAGAATTTTTGAGCATTCTCGCATAGAATTTGCTGCTGAAATTCACTGAATAGTTACACGAGTATCTGTTTTCTCACATTGAATATGAATACATAAACTAGAAAATTATTGTGTGGCACTCTGGAGTGAACTCAGAGAATGACGACTTTACTTAGAAACGCCATTGGTAAGAGTGTCTCCTCAAGTGAATAATAGAATCGTACCCCATAATTCTAATAAAGAAAATGAGTTTTCCCGATGGTAGTGAAATATACATATTGGAGGAACTGCTAAGGAAAAGCAATAATGTCGCTGACTTAACAAATGCAGAGAAGTAAAAAAGCGAATATATATATATATATATATATATATATATATATATATATATATATATATATATATATATATATTCCTAGGAGTCCACGGGAAAAATGAAACACGATAAGTTCCCAATTGCACTTTCGTGTAATAATATCATCAGGGGAGCGTTACCACTAGGCCATGAAGGCCACCTATTAATCAAGACAATGTAGATTGCATGTATGTTTCACCTTGTATCTTCATATTTCGGTCTTTTGTCTTACTGTTGTATATAAGGGTAATGGATATTGTTCCGTGTGTGTCTGACGAATTGTCAATTGTGTTACACGATTGGCGCAATCGGAATGTTATAACAACCTAATTTACCTGCCTTAGCATAGCCTAGAAGTGGAAGTTTCATATGTTTGTATGTTGTGGATATTTATAAGTAGGCGAATCTATCGACATTTTAATTGGAAACGTGTGAACCTATAGTGTTTAGTGGCTGTCATTGATATGTAAGAAATAGATGAGTTAGTCCTAGAGAGATGATTTACGTTTTCTTTCATGGATAACGGTTGACAAGTGTCTTTTAAGGGGATACTTCCTTATTGGTACCTTCAACGCTTCCGGTTGGCTCCAATTTACTAGGAACAATTTTGCATCAAAGCGGAGCGTGGCTTGATAATTTGGTAATTTTTTTTAGAAAATGAAAATATAGTTAAATATAAATAAATTCAGATCTAGATGCAGACCACGCGTGAGTGTTGGGAAGGAACTTGTAACGATGTATTGGAATCTTTTACTTGTAAATGGAGAAGTTTTCCCTACAGTATCGTGTAGATATGTTATGCCAGGTTGTAAATGTGACCATACGTCTACAAGCCAGTAAGCTTATGAACTACTGATTCAATGCCTCTTTTATTCTACTTTATTCCTTCCCCTCCACTCCACTCCACCTTAAGGTACACCCCACTGTCCCCCCCATCTCAGAACCCCTCCTCGTATCCACGCAACAACTACTTCACTCGAAAAAGAAGGACCCAAAATTAGGGCCCAATTTCGGCCTTTTTCTTTTTCAGGTTTTTAAAGTTGATGCTGTGTAAAAATTTTTAGTTTTAAGGTTAATTTCGACAAATGTACTCTGTTTAATTAACAGAGTAAATGTCATGTCTTTCTATTTGTTATGTTGGGTCTTAATCTGTCGCTCCTTGGTGTGTGTGTGTGTGTGTGTGTGTTGAATGTGATGAACTACTTCGTATAAATGGATCCAATCATATGAAATGGAGATCGTAATGTTTTTTGATGCCATCCATTCAATTTGGGACTCTATCAGTGTCGTGTGATATTTACCATCTCCACTACTGTATATTTTGAGTGCCGAAGTTGTAATCTTGTGCGCAGTGCGTGTCCTACCTATGTGTATATTTGCTCTAGCATGTTTATATGCATGAGTATCCGCATGGCACTCATGCGTTTTGCGCGTATCACATGGATGCTGTAGTATGGCTTATTCGTAGGGATATATTTTCCTACATACATCAGGTCTATACCGGGTACAACTTTTGTTGTTGTTGTTGTTGTTGTTGTTGACTTGTTTTCTCTTTGGGAGGAAGGTGGTTAGTTTTTTGAGGGGGGAGGGGGGGGGGGTTACAGGCCCATCGAATGCTAGGGTTGTTTGTGACCTTCATTGACGTAGTGGTGTCAACTCCCAGACAGAAAATCTGAAACGCCTCATTCAGGTGCTAAGGGTCGTTCTCTCAGACCATACGTTTTATATGCATGTCAGTCGATGTGGTCCTTTTATATATATATATATATATATATATATATATATATATATATATATATATATATATATATATATATATATAAGTGGGGTCATTTTAGCTTCGGCCCAATTGACGCCTAAGGGTCATTAGTGCCGTGTACGTACTTTTGTTAACCACTGGTCAATAGACCTAAACGCCTTTTTTTCACAGTTTTTTTTATAATCATACGACCATGTAGTCTCTATAGGCCTTTTCTTTGTGAAAGACGGGTAGTTTGGTTGTGTGTTTATATACATATCGACTGCCGGGGTCATTCCAAGCTGGTGGCGTCGTGTTATATAACCAGTGGTCAAAAAGAAAAAAAGAAATTGGAATTCCTTCATGTTTGAAAGATGATTGTATGAACGTTATGTACCATAACTGCATGTATAACTATACGCTATACATGTAGGTACAGTGTTTGTGTACAGCTGGAGTTATAGCTTGCGGAAGTATATTATGAATAACTTTAAGATTGAAACAGTTTAACTCCCCTTAGTTCACAGTCATTAACCTTCTCTGTGAAAGGAGACATCCTGTTTGAATACACCTTTACAGTGAATGTAAAAAAGGCTCTTTAAGTTGAGGTATATAGAAATTTAGAGACGTGAATTGAATGATTAATCTTTTTCGTAAACTACCTAATCATTTCTTGTCTGTCTCTTCTTATTATTATTTCTCATGTAAAGGTATTTGCCCCATTCTAGTTCTCTTTTAGAGTAAGAACCAGTCATAACACTTTAGTTAGATATGAACGTTTCTCTAAGGGACTTTAAATTCCTCGCTTAAATTTTTCGCTAATTTCCTTCTATCCTTCTCGTAACAGCAGTAGAACTCCTTAAACTCAGTTGTAAATGAGGGTGTCAGGTGCCTGTGAATCGTGTGTCATGTGGTTTCGTATTGTGTGAATATAGTGATGTAAGTTTCGCCTGATCATTTGCATAACTTGGTCTAGACATAGATTTAAGTATAACTGTGCTGGACGAGTGTATTGACTTAATCCACCCAGTCTTGAATTGTAAGGGCGGTTAAATGTATAAGATTCACATCAGTTTATGGGAGGCTGGTTATAGATAAGTCACACATTTTTTTTTTGCTCCTCAAGCGAGATGTTCCCACTTTGTGACACATCATCAGCTTTTCTCTACTAACTCCTGCTCTTTGATTAGACTGTTGTTTACATAGGTAGGGTAAGGAAGACAGCAATGTCGCATTCAAATGTATTTTATTTTCACCTTTTTTTCTGATAACACGAAAATAAGGACTGTACAGTAAATAAATATCAATATCAGGGCATGCTTCGCTATTCTGATAATTATAATTTAAGTAGTCTCACAGTCACAAACATTTAGATAAACATATATATAAATATCCAAAGCGAATCATTCATAAATAATAAGAGTAAGACGAAAAGAAGAAAAAAAAAGTAGATAAATAATTCGGTCATTCGATAGCTGAGAGGCGGGTGTGAAGACGAATTAATGTGAATACAGCCACATCACCGAAGAAGAAATTAGTTCGATTGAACGAAATGGTAGAGCCAAAAGAGACTAAAATCCCAAAGAAGTCAGTCATGGCTGCGAACAAAATAGCCTTATATCAACACATATAGGTCAGAGTTCGTCAGATATTGCCTTTTTTTTTCTTTTTAAGAATGTTAGCTCGATCTATCCGCCATGACCTCCTAAGTCGCACATTGCGTCAGTGAAGTTCCTTGATCTTCATCCATTGGTAATAAAGAGAGCATCGACGTATTTCCCTCAGATGGCGAGATTTACTCTGAAAGGAGGTTTTGGGTGGGTTTGTGGGGTTTGGCACTTTTCTAATTCATGGGATTAGAGGATTTAAGCGGATGACCTCTCAATAGTGACGTGTCCCGTGGCTTCGTAGACGTGCTCTGCGGGGGAAAAGTGCGAGATGACGTCGGAGACCCTTTCGGGAGTCTTGACGGAGACGGTTCTGGTGAGGGCGAGTTTCGCCGGGGCTTTAGGAGCGGTTGTAGCAGCGGGGGCAGCTGGAGCAGCGGTGAAGACACGCTGAACCCTCGGTTCGCTCTTCTTATTTATGGTGACGGAGCCTTGCGCCTCGAACCTGAGATCGGCAGGGGTGAAGTGGGAGATAACATTGGATTTCCTCTCGGGTGTCTTGATGGATACCGTCCGTGTTAGAGAGAGATCGGAAGGCGTCCCTGAGGAAGACGAGAAGCTGGAGGACGATGAGCTGAACCTCTGGCTTGCAGTTCCTGAAGAGAAGCCGGTGCCCGATGACCTTCCAGACCCACTGGCGAAACCGCCGGAGGAGCCGGAAAATCTAGATTCGCCAGATCCCTCGCCTGACTCGATTGAGCTGTGACCCACGATCTGGAAGAACTCACTGCTGTCTTCGCCAGAGTCACCAAAGGAGCTGAAATGAGAGCTCCCGAATCCAGTGGAGGAAGATGAGGAGGCCCTAAATGCAGATGAACCGGTGCCGGAGGACCCAGAGGTGCTGAAGACTCGGCGAGCAGATCCAGATTCGTCAGATACCTCGTCTGAGTGGCTTACGATGTCGAAGAAATCACTTACGCCGCCTTCGTCAGAGTCGTCACGTCTGAAGCCGGTGGAAAAACCACTGGATGAAGACCTAAATGCAGATGAACCGGTACCAGAGGACCCAGAGGTGCTGAAGACTCGGCGAGCAGATCCAGATTCGTCAGATACCTCGTCTGAGTGGCTTACGATGTCGAAGAAATCACTTACGCCGCCTTCGTCAGAGTCGTCACGTCTGAAGCCGGTGGAAAAACCACTGGATGAAGACCTAAATGCAGATGAACCGGTACCAGAGGACCCAGAGGTGCTGAAGACTCGGCGAGCAGATCCAAATTCGTCAGATACCTCGTCTGAGTGGCTTACGATGTCGAAGAAATCACTTACGCCGCCTTCGTCAGAGTCGTCACGTCTGAAGCCGGTGGAAAAACCACTGGATGAAGACCTAAATGCGGATGATGAACTAGCCCCTCCGGTCCCAGAGGCCCTGCCTGATGATGTTCCAGAGGAGGTTGCGGAACCAGAGAAGCCGGTTGAGGAAGCCCTGAATGATGATGCCCCTCCAGCCCCAGAGGCTGTGCTGGATGACGCGCTGGCAAATCGGTGTGCAGATCGAGCTTCATCGGATGCCTCACCTGAGTCAGAGGAACTGTGGCTTACAATCTGGAAGAAACCGGTTTCACCAGAGTCGTCAAAGGAACTTGTGCGAAGGCCTCCGAACCCTGAGGAAGAGCCAATGGATGTGAATGAACCGGCTCCCGCAGATCCTGACGATGCTTTGAATGAACCGGCTCCTGCAGATCCTGACGATGCTTTGAATGAACCGGCTCCTGCAGATCCTGACGATGCTTTGAATGAACCGGCTCCTGCAGTTCCTGACGATGCTTTGAATGAAGTGCTTCCTGCAGATCCTGACGATGCTTTGAATGAACCGGCTCCTGCAGATCCTGACGATGCTTTGAATGAACCGGCTCCTGCAGTTCCTGACGATGCTTTGAATGAAGTGCTTCCTGCAGATCCTGACGATGCTTTGAATGAAGTGCTTCCTGCAGATGCAGACGATGATGTAGATGAGCTTCCAGATGTGGAGGTGAAAGCACTAGCTAGTTTCTGGGAGGAAGATGAGCTGAAAGTCTGCCTCGATGATCCAGAGCTTGCTGTCGCTTTCTTGGAAGAGATCCCGCTGAAAGAAGCCCCCGAACTCTGTGCTGCAGATCCGGAAGAGAAAGCACTGGCTGTCGCTCTGGATGCTCCAGAACCTCGGCTCACGAAACCAGCAGAGGAAGAGGCACCGGTCGCTGAGGCGCCTGAACTCCGGGCGCCGGACGATGAAGAAGAGACACCACAGGGGAGGGCGGCTATAGCGCGGGAGGTAGATCCACCTGATCCATGCTCGCGAACGAGCCTGAAGCCACACAGGTGACTGGCAGGGCCGCTGGCGACGACGGGCCTGGATGACGACGAACTCGATCTATCGACCTGTGAGGCCTCGGCCAGCGAATCGGCGAAGGTCGCTGCGGCGTTGACTTCGTAGCTCATGTTTTCGTCAGACTCGTAGTCGTTGTTCACGCCAGAGATGGCGAAGTCCTCGAATCTGCGGACGCCCTGGTTGGAGAAGATGGTGGCTGGGGCGTAAATATCTGAGTCAACTTGTTCCATTGCGATGCCAGAGTCCAGGCGGTGCACTTCCACCTGTAAGATATCAAAAGCTGTTATTTCTTACCCTTCACTAGAACCCTTCTGAAGAACCCAGAAGACCCCTTTGGGAGGCGCTGACCTGCGCCAGGCAGTTCTTGTGTTCGAATCCAGGCTGTGTTCGAATCCAGGGCGGGGGAATCACTCCACCTCACCTCTCAGGCTTGACAGAACTGAGCCAAAGGGAAAGTGAACCCCCCCCCTTTTTTTCCCCTATATTAATTTCGACCTTAGAGAAAAGATGTGTCACCACACAACACCAAGGTTCATAGAGGCGTTGAGGTCATTAAAGAGACATCTGTTAACACACACATATTTTGGTTCCCCAGGATTTTTAAGCTTTGAATTTGATTAGATGTAGTTAGTAAGGATTTAGTACGGATTTTATGGATATATATATATATATATATATATATATATATATATATATATATATATATATATATATATATATATATATATACATATATGAGGTACAGATTCAGGATCTTTTCTTTGAGGCTTCTTTAGTTTCAAGGCTGCAGGAGGAGGGAGTTCATGGCCTCGTTTCGAGAGAGGAGGTACCTGACGAGACCTGCTCGTACATCATGCGACCACTGATGACAATGCAGCCTGGCCAGAGGTGGCTTGTCTCTCCAGATGTAACCACTCGCAGGCAGAATCCAGTAAGAACTCTAGTGGTATATAACACTCAGGTTTTGCCAGACTAAACCTGCACAAGGTTACGCCTCGAGGGAGAAGTCAGTCTTTTGCCAGGGCGTCATCCTCAGCGTTCGAGGATAGGTTTCAGTCTCCTCAGGGAACTGCACGCTCTAAAGGAGACCATAATATCTCTGTTACTGATTGCAGCGCAGTCCTGCAGCTCTTGTACCTCATAAAAGAGTTCCTGGATCTATATATAATTTATGTTTATAATTAATTTTTTTTCTAATTATTTATCATCTACTTCTTTATCATTCTTTATATGTCTTCCACCACCACATGATTTAATAATTATTAACAGGGTCATTGTTTACGTTAGTTAAAGATAACTGAGATTATTAAGAGTTACTTAACTAAACTTACATATTTGCACCTGTTAGATGGTAACTTTTTCCAAGTAATACTCTTGGTAATGAGGTTTGTTATTTCCAAGTTTTCTCAAATTGGGAAAAGTGTTTTATGGTGAAATTTCTGATTGACCTGGTTGGGTTATAGCTTGACCACCTGTGTCTTCAGGGATGAAGGCAAAGGTAAATCTGTACAGAGAGATGTTTTAAGAAAGACATCTCCCACTCAAATACCTTGTATAACTGTATTTGAAATCATTCAGATGTTCTGTACCCATGGTTGCATCTGTAAGGTGAGGAGCTGGTTACAGAATATTGATATCTGGTGCATGTTACTGATAGAACACACACACACACACACACACACACACACACACACAGCCAGCATTTAAAAAGTATAGGAGAGCAAAGAATGAGAGGAACAGGTGAAACAAACGGTAAACATGAAAGCTTAGAAAGGATTATTACCGATAAGCCAGAAGGTAATCCAAAACTTTTCCAAAGATTCATCACGAGCAAATGCTTTGTTAAACAGAGGCTCTTCAGGATAAGGGATCCAATAGGAAATTTTTGATGATTGTGGGACAGTCGAGAAAGGTTAAGAGATGGGACCCCAAGGAGAATGTAGAGTTCTCTCCCCGTATTATATGTAAGTAGATGATTACACATATCCATACACAAGCATAGAAACACACATACATACTCGCATATTGGCAGTAGGTCGCTCCGAACTGTTCTGTTCTATGATAACTCCTGGGGAGAGAGAGAGAGAGAGAGAGAGAGAGAGAGAGAGAGAAAGAGAGAGAGAGAGAGAGAGAGAGAGAGAGAGAGAGAGAGAGAGAGAGAGAGAGAGACTCCATACCCACATTGGAAATTTTGATCGGCAAGGTGTTTTTGGTTTTGCCTGTTGACGGCAAAGAGCAAGAAAGCCGTCCAGTATCAATATGACGGACCGAGAGTTGAGAGGAGGAAGAAAGGAAGATGATAGGCGTATATAGAGGTGGGAAGGAGCATTCAGCAACTCAGAATACTTTAGACGCAAGCACTCAAAACCAGCAGCAGGACTCCTCCCCGAGGCAAAGAGGACTCGGGAGAGGAACCCGCTGCCGCTGCCATTGCTTCTTCACTGGGTGTACCTTGAAGCCTTTAACAGGGTGAGCAGTGTAGGTGTAGTTATAGAGGTAGGCGTCAGGGAGTAGCACAGTATACCAGCCGTAGGTTATGCCATCAGCACCAACCCACTCGTCTCGACTCTGGAAATTCGTATTTTCGTGGTCCTCCACACGAACGCTGAAGTTGTACGGGTCTGAACCCTGGGAATATAGGCAGGTTTAATATAGGCAGTTTTGTTATATAATCCCTGAAAACATAACTGTTATATTTTTCGCGGGAAAAATGTTGGATGTGACTGTTATGCATTATGTCTAGATCTGATTTGAATTTGAAGGCATTTCAATGTTTGACAGGTAATATGTGGATCTGATTTACTGCTTGAATATATGCAATGTTTTCTTCTTATTAATATTTTTTTTTTTTATCCTTATCTTACTGTGATTCAGTGAATGTTATGTTAGATATTACTATATACATTTAAAATGTTATTCTAAACCTCCTCCTCCTAGACTCCATACTCACGCTGGAGATTTCTTCTTGTCTGGCCCGATCAATTTTGACACCTGATTTCAAGGCGTTTGCCCTGAATGCTTCCATCTCCGCCCTCAAGTCAGCAGAGGTCACTGAGCTTCCTCCGCGGGACGGTTCAGCCAGACGGTAGGTGAAAGATCCGGAGGATTCCCTGGCCGAGGAGGAGGAACTCGACTGAGTACGTTGAGATGATGATGATGCCGACGCCGCTGCTTCTGCCCGAGAACGTTCAGCCGCCGCGGCTTGTGCTCGAGAACGTTCAGCTGCCGCTGCTACCCTGGCACGTTCAGCTGCCTCTGCCCGAGAGCGTTCAGCTGCCTCTGCCCGAGAGCGTTCCGCTGCCGCGGCTTGTGCTCGAGAGCGTTCAGCTGCCGCGGCTTGTGCCCGAGAGCGTTCAGCTGCCGCGGCTTGTGCCCGAGAGCGTTCAGCTGCCGCGGCTTGTGCTCGAGAGCGTTCAGCTGCCGCGGCTTGTGCCCGAGAGCGTTCAGCTGCCGCTGCTGCCCGAGCTCGTTCAGCTGCCTCTGCCCTAGAACGTTCAGCTGCTGCTGCTGCTGCTGCTGCTGCTGCTGCTGCTGCTGCCTGAGAACTTTGTTGTGCTGATGATGACTTGAACACTGATGAGAGAGCCGCTGCGCCTGAACCTGCTGCTTGTCTGTTGGCACTGGCTAGTGACTGACTGTAGGAACCAGTTGTTGAAGTCTTGCTTGCACCAGCGGATGCTTGTCTGAATGCGTTGGCAGCGGCAGATGATGAACCAGACTTGGTGATGGTAACAGATCCTTCTGCTTCGTACTTGTGGTCAGCGGGAGTAAAGTGACTGATGACATCAGAGTCCCTCTCAGGGGTCTTGACGGTGACCTTCCTCGTAAGAGCTAGTCCAGATGCGGCTGGGGCAGCAGCTGGGGTGCGTCTAACAGCTGGAGCAGGGGCAGGGGCAGGGACACGACGGACTGGAGCTGGGGTAGCTGGTTTAGCAACAAACTGGGGTACTTTTGGCGCTGCTGGAAGTGCCCTGGAAGGTCCATCTGAACCTCTTGTGATGGTAACAGATCCTTCTGCTTCGTACCTGTGGTCAGCGGGAGTGAAATGACTGATGACACTTGATTTCCTCTCAGGGGTCTTTACGGTGACCTTCCTCGTAAGAGCTAGTCCAGATGAAGCTGGGGCAGCAGCTGGAATGCGTCTAACAGCTGGAGCAGGGGCAGGGGCAGGGACACGACGGACTGGAGCTGGGGTAGCTGGTTTAGCAATAAACTGAGGTACTTTTGGCGCTGCTGGAAGTGCCCTGGAAGGTCCATCTGAACCTCTTGTGATGGTAACAGATCCTTCTGCTTCGTACCTGTGGTCAGCGGGAGTGAAATGACTGATGACACTTGATTTCCTCTCAGGGGTCTTTACGGTGACCTTCCTCGTAAGAGCTAGTCCAGATGAAGCTGGGGCAGCAGCTGGAATGCGTCTAACAGCTGGAGCAGGGGCAGGGGCAGGGACACGACGGACTGGAGCTGGGGTAGCTGGTTTAGCAATAAACTGAGGTACTTTTGGCGCTGCTGGAAGTGCCCTGGAAGGTCCATCTGAACCTCTTGTGATGGTAACAGATCCTTCTGCTTCGTACCTGTGGTCAGCGGGAGTGAAATGACTGATGACACTTGATTTCCTCTCAGGGGTCTTTACGGTGACCTTCCTCGTAAGAGCTAGTCCAGATGAAGCTGGGGCAGCAGCTGGAATGCGTCTAACAGCTGGAGCAGGGGCAGGGGCAGGGACACGACGGACTGGAGCTGGGGTAGCTGGTTTAGCAATAAACTGAGGTACTTTTGGCGCTGCTGGAAGTGCCCTGGAAGGTCCATCTGAACCTCTTGTGATGGTAACAGATCCTTCTGCTTCGTACCTGTGGTCAGCGGGAGTGAAATGACTGATGACACTTGATTTCCTCTCAGGGGTCTTTACGGTGACCTTCCTCGTAAGAGCTAGTCGAGATGGGGCTGGGGCAGCAGCTGGGGTGCGTCTAACAGCTGGAGCAGGGGCAGGGGCAGGGACACGACGGACTGGAGCTGGGGTAGCTGGTTTAGCAACAAACTGAGGTACTTTTGGCGCTGCTGGAAGTGCCCTGGAAGGTCCATCTGAACCTCTTGTGATGGTAACAGATCCTTCTGCTTCGTACCTGTGGTCAGCGGGAGTGAAATGACTGATGACATTTGATTTCCTCTCAGGGGTCTTGACGGTGACCTTCCTCGTAAGAGCTAGTCGAGATGGGGCTGGGGCAGCAGCTGGGGTGCGTCTAACAGCTGGAGCAGGGGCAGGGACACGACGGGCTGGAGCAGGAGCTGGTGCTGGGGCCCTTGGCGCCGGTGCTCTAAAGACTGCTTGTCCAGAAGCTTCAGCGCCCCTGTCGATAACTACAGATCCCTCTGCCTCATACCTGTGTTCGACTGGGGTGAAGTGTGCGATGACATTGGACACCCTTTCAGGAGTCTTGACGGAAACAGTCCGTCTTAGAGAGATAGCAGGAACGGGTTTGGGCTGAGCCACTGCTATTACTGTAGGGGTAGAAAGTTTTGGCTGAGCTTCAATTTTTCTGGGAGCTGCAGGAGCCTTCGCGATATTAACACTACTGCTTGCTTCAAACAAATGTTCGGCGGGAAGGAAATGAGAAATAGTATGTCTCTCCCTTTCTGGTGTCTTGATACTGACCGTTCGAGAGAGAACCTGTCAGAAAGGATAGTTAGATAATTTCTTTTATTTAATTTATGTTATTAAGAGTTAGAACTAATAACATTAAATCCTTAAAATTAGCTTAATAGATATTCTCACACTAGAAAAGCTCATGAGTTAAAGGTTCTCATTGCATTATGAGATAGGACAACTGAATTATCAAAAATAAACAACCTGTATTTCCTATCCAGCTTACGTTTGAACAAGAACACGGAAGAACATATTTTAGTCATTACCTCTTTGGAGCCCTGAGAGTACGAAGATAACTTTTCACCCAGGCCACTGGCGGCCAGGGTTACCACAAGGATCGCCACCTGCAACAAAAGGCAGACAGGGGTCAGGAAAAGCACCAACAGGATTAGCGGTAGTGCAGCCAGGGTTAGGATGAGTGCCAGCAGGGCTGGCGTTAGTGCAGACAGGGTCAGGAGGAGTGCCAACAGAGTTAAGGAAAGTGCAACCAGTAGAAGGAGAACCAACAGTTAGGGAAAGTGCTACTAAGGTGAGGAGGAAATCCAGTTAGCATAGAAGGAAGTGGAAGCTATTTTTGTGAGGAGGGGATAGCTTAGACCAACTACACATACATGAACACCTACGCAAAAATATGATGATAGAAATGCGCATAGTCTGTGAGCAGTGTATGCTTTTCGAGAAAACAGAACAGATAATTTGTGCTTCCTAAGACTGTTTATGGCTAGAAAGAACGAATGTGTACATGGTCAAAGTGCAGAGTCAGTGCTTTACAAATCCAGGATTAAAGCAATATGTACACTCTCCCAAAAAAGTATCTTCGCACCCGGGCCTGAAGTTTCAAATAATCTAGAACGGACCGACCGAGATTAAAGCTTAACTTCTTTGCCACCGTGATGCCACTGTAAACTGCATCAAGGTGACAGCCAAGTCAAGTTTTAATCTCAGTTGGCCGCTTATAGATTATTAGAAACTTCAGGCGGGGGGTCCGATTAATTTTTGGGAGAGTGTACAGTCAGAGACAAAAGTCCATTCCTGGTATTTCTTGAAAACATCTCGTGAATGGTATTCTGGCGCGTTTCCACACATTATGCGTAACACTTGGAATCTCTTAGCTGTGCTTCCACACACGTCACTGAATTTCCTGTCATAAAAGTAAAAATTTTCCGAAATTTTTATCATTTTTTGCTTAATTTTTCGCTGCTTCAGTGCAGGAGGAGAGGTCTGGACTAGGAGAGGCAAGGGGCTACGATGGAAGAAGGGAGAAGGGGAAGTTATTATCTGGTAGGAAATGAGGACGATGTTTAGGCAGGAGGCTTTAGTACTCCCTTTTAGGTAGATGAGGAGGTGCACTCAATCTATTCTTTTGGACAAACTCTTCCAGAACTTTGTGCGAGATGAGGATGAGACCCCAAGCCGGAAAGTTAACAAGTCGTTAGGGAGGATAGCAAAAAGGTATGACGTGATCTGAGCTACGAAAATGTGGCCTCATGAGATGCTTGCGAAGGAGGAGGAGGACACTTGAGACAAGGGGAGGAGGAGGAGGAGGACACTGAGACAAGGGAAGAAGGAGGAGGAGGAGGGAGGAGGACACTGAGACAAGGGGAGGAGGAGGAGGAGGAGTTGTTGTTGTTCGATAGACTAAGGACGGATGAAGTAGGATGGATGATATGAGGGACCGAGGTAGGCTTAAAGAGTTAAGGTGAGGAGTGGGTAGGAAGTTGTTGAATTGATGGCTCGAGGAATGGGTGTAGCACAAGGCAGAGGTGATGAATGAGTCATCTCCCGATGGCTGAGAGGGAAGTCCTGTGAGCTCATTCAGGGAGGCAGAAGGGGTGTTGACGAGTACATTATGAGATGTATTATGCAATGGCGGTGAGTTGTGTCGCGAGAGCAGAGGGAGAGAGTCAATAGTAATGTTGTTAGTGGTGGTGGTAAATGGTCTGAGGGTAGTTAGGGGGTAGTTGATAATGGAGAGTAGTTGGTAAAGTTGTTATTTGTGATGATAACGAAGCGGAAGGCGGTAAATCTTGATAAGTCGCAGACACAAGGATTGTGGTGATGGTCGAAAAAATACAAGGTGACCAGGTAATCATCATCAGGTGATCCACAACACTTATTAACAACTCTTGATGGTAAAGGTTGTGTTGATGTGAAGTCTTCGAGAATAAGACGGACAGCAACAGTCACAGAATGCTTCGCCAATAACCTTGACGTCCTACATTGACAATGGATTGAATAAGGTGTTGAAATAGATGAGTTTAGAGGAGCGCCTGGATGTGCGCACGCGCGACCATATGAAGCGGACACAGTTACTTAATCACGTCGATTATACGAGTTGAAAACGGCGTTTCCGTAAGAAATAAAAGCATTCTGCTTTAGTCTTTGTGGTGATTGAATGAAAGGGGTTCAACCCAATTCGTTTGGCATGAGGATTTGTAATCCCTTTTGAGCCCCTGTCACTTATGTGGCTTGTGATGCTATCTCTTGTGAGAGCGGGTGTTCTGTTTAACTCTCTCTCTCTCTCTCTCTCTCTCTCTCTCTCTCTCTCTCTCTCTCTCTCTCTCTCTCTCTCTCCCCAAGTGGAAAATCCGAAGATCATTCATTCATTCATATATATATATATATATATATATATATATATATATATATATATATATATATATATATATATGTATATATATATGTATATATGTATATATATATATATATATATATATATATATATATATATGTATATGTATATGTATATGTATATATATATATATATATATATATATATATATATATATATATATATATATATATATATATATATATATATATTATCTTGTCTGTTCCAGTAAGTATATGATCATCTCCAGATTATATGTAATGATCTTTATTACATTTAGAAATGAGGCAAAATTTCAGATGTCAAGATGATGTAAAGGCCAGTAAGGTCAGGTGACCTCAGGATGGATAATGCGTGTAAATTATTCGAATGACCCCAAGCTTCGAACATGGTGGTGGTGTGTGACTGAAGCGGTCATAACCTTATCTGTAATGCGCTACTGATTAAGACGAGGAGGTTCTAGGTTTCGAATTGTATCGTTACGGTATATTGATCGACACCTGCGGTCGTGACTACGTGTGGGTGGTGAGCTAATATTCCCGTAGTGGTATCTGATCTCGAGACATATGAATGAAACAGGTATCTGATCTCGAGACATATGAATGATTTCTGTTCTTTGATGTTCGAAAGACTTTCTTTGAGCCTATGTGTTTTTTTTTTCTATATCCAAACACGGCATGAGAGAGAGAGAGAGAGAGAGAGAGAGAGAGAGAGAGAGAGAGAGAGAGAGAGAGAGAGAGAGAATTGAAAAAAAAAAAGTCCATCTGTGCTGGTTGAAGCTAGGCGAGTGAATGTATTTATATAGAGTTTCATTGCATAAATGAGAGAGTTGCTGACCTTATGACTCCCACTAAACTTTAATGACTATTTGGATCGAGAAAGTGATGGAGGCTTGCCACACACACACACACACACACACACACACACACACACACACACACACTGGTACACAGGAAGGGAAACGTAAGAAGACACATTAGAAAACTTAAGATGGTTCCCTTTTAGTGAGTGGCAGAAGGAAAGACAAGTACAAGATAGTAAGGAAAAAATAAGGGAAGGAGAGATGTTTAGATGATTATCGAACAGATTAAAAGGATATAGAACGGCATTTAGTTTCCTGCCATGTACTCGTGTCTTTAGTAGAATTCTCTGCAACGAGGTAAAATGGAATTTCTTTAAACCCACAAACACTTGGAGGTCCCTGGAGGAATAGACTTGAGAGGGCTTGGAGGAGGAAGAGACTTGAGAGGGCTTGGAGGAGGAAGAGACTTGAGAGGGCTTGGAGGAGGAAGTGATCTCTTGCTAACTGCGTTGTGTGTGAGTGTTTTTGGAGGTGAAGACGTGCTTTTGTGAAGGCCCCACTCTGGCTTAGCTGTTCTTCGTCAGCCTCTGACCTAACCCGGCGTGACCTGACCCCCTTCAATCGACCCGATCCAAAACTGTTGTCTCCGAAGGCATTCTTTTAAGAAAAAAAAATATATTTAGTTCACCAGAAAACTCGTCCGTCAAGAGCTTTTACTCATGTGGGTTAATCTGGACAGAGCACATACCGCGTGCCTCCCCCAGTACCTCTCTGAGACTTGTTTACTTTCTCCTTCTTGATATATCCATCCCAAGGCGTCGAGTTGTTTACCCTTGACCCGGGGTTCGCTTATGTAGACGTGTTCTAGAATAGTACATAATATCGTATGTATTTTATAACTTTATAAGGTCTATGATTAGTCCAGCATAAGGCTGCAGTGTGCCTTGGTTTTTTTTATTCCATCTGAATCCCATTGGCTGTAACAGATTGAGCTGTGTCTCTGTAGCTGTACCTTTTGAAGTTTAGCGCAATACCTACTTTACGTAAGGTATTCTACGTCAGATTGATTACTTTAGCAGCTCTACGTCAGCAGGTGTGACTCGTAGCCTCATGTATACACCCACAGCATAACCTGAATAAGCTTAAACCTCCGACATTTAACAGCGGGTCATCGTGTAAGCCTATTTTGTAATCACGCCGCGACCCTTAGTCATCTGTGATACCCAAGGGTCGTCAGAACATGCTCAAAGGTCGTACTTATTATTCAAGGAGCAATTGTTAAATCTTCAGTTATATATATATGTATCCAGAACATTTTCTTTTTTCTTTTTTTTTTGACTCCTTGGCATCCAACTTTTCTCCGCGTTACTTAACATCCTTCTTACTTAATTTGCAAGTTTTGTCTTTTGTGCAACATCTTTTTTTTGTGTCTGTGTCTCCAGTTCTCCAGCTTGATCTGTGTCTCCTTCCTCGTTTATTTTTGCTCACTGCTGCAGTCTGTTCAGTTCGTTGTTCTGGGTCGTATTTCCGGGACCGCTGCTGACACTGGTTCGACCCTCCTTAGTGAACCTGTGTCGTCTAATGGTTCGACTTGCGTTCACTTCCATAGGTATAGCCTATGGTCGACCTAAGTTTAGCATTGGGTGCTATACAGCTCGACCCGTGTTTAATGTAGGTTGCCAGTGGGTTAATTGATCACTACCGGACGCCCGTTAATCATGTCTAATGATAATTAATCATTGTCATAGAAATTTGACAAGAGGTTGTTCACGTTCCCAACACACACACACACACACACACACACACACACACACACACACCGTTCCAATCATCTAGCTACCACATATAGTCGCCCAAGACCTTCCTGTCTCATTAATTCAAAAGCTCTCCCCACACACTGGGCGGAGCGCCCTCCCCGCCCGTCTAACTCCCCACTGAACGCTGTTATTCCGCTTGATCTTCCAAGTGATTTGAATTCCTCACTCCACGTCCAGAGAACCGGTTCTGCCACAAGGCGCCACCAGTTAATCTTTCTTGTGCTGGAGTGCATCGAGTACCAAGCTTATTATACCGAGATGAGAATTTGCATTCATTTGCATTTGTTTTCTTCCCTTTTTGTCTTCTATATCTTGCCATTCTGAAAGTCTTTACTTTTATTCTACGATTACCATCGGCTTGCGTGAACCATGAACTTAATTACCAATCACTTAACGATGCTAAGGCCGCCTTGTGATATGGAGATACTGAATAGATTATAGATCTACGCTGATACAAGACATTTTCAGCATCTTTATGATGCTGAAAATAGGAGAGAACAAATTTATATTTTCGTTTCTCATGGACGAGATTTAACTCTTCGCTTCAGTCAACACCAGGGCAGAATCACTGCCGACAAGGCTACGTCTAGCATACTAAATGCAGACACGAACAGAATTCTAAACCTGAAGAATGACGCGTCATGGTACCTTGAAAGGGACGTGAGATAACCATTAAGTAGACCAGCCGTTAACCCCAGTCGTATATATTTTTTTTTAACCCCTCGAGCACAGACGGTGGTACGACCCTTGGGCACGGCGGCGACACGACCCCCTTGGGCAAGATGGCCTGGCCTTCGACCTTTGGCTCAGCCGGTACGTGCCGTCCCGCTCAAAGGGCGTCACCCTCCTGCTGTAGAGGTTAAGTAAGAGGCGGAGGTGGCGCCGCCAAATGTTAGCCCTTCTCTCCAAGTCTTGTCTGCTTCGTCCCGTCCTCAAAGGTCCCACACCTTGAAGCCTTAATACTAAGCCCACTCTCCCCTGATCCCTCCTCAGTCCCAGGGGAGCCCAGCGCGCCTCCCAATGGGGTGAAGAGGATGAGGAAGGGTAAGATCCCCACCTCACCCTCACGGACGGCGTCCCACTACATATCCTCATGTCTGGTCGGCCACTGTACCTCATAATTGAAAAGATATCTCGTGCTCGAGGATGACCTATTCCTTCCTCCTCAGCTCGAGGATGACCCATTCCTTCCTCTTCTGGCTTGAGGAGTAGCTGTTAGCTGTGTAACCAACACGTAGAAGAAATATGTAAGATCTTATCTTTTTCTCTCTTTTTTTTGTGTGTAGCAATGGCCCCCTTTTTTGTGTGTGTAGTAATGGCCCCCAGAACCCCCCATCAACAGATTAGCTTCTCTTTTTTTTTCCCCGCGATCAACCGTCTTACGTCGCGTTCCAGAAAAAGTGAGTTGCGAGGCACGAAGGGAAGTAGAACACCCCCAGCCCCCGACCACACCCACCCCGGAGCAAACTGTTGCTGGAGGTTGGTGACAGCCAGCAGTCCTCTCTCTCTCTCTCTCTCTCTCTCTCTCTCTCTCTCTCTCTCTCTCTCTCTCTCTCTCTCTCTCTCTCTCCCTCTCCGCCTGTCTGTTACCTCCAGCGGGCAGAGGCCGCTGACGCTAATAAGACAGCCACCCTCTGATACAGACTCCAGGAAAGTAATCGAAAAATGTGTGATGCATGCTACAGGGCCGGTCCATCCCCCTACCACACAACGAACCACCTCCTCCTCCTTCTCCACCCTCGCTCCCTCCCTCTCTCCCGTGTTCGTGATGGTCTGCAGCATCAGCCGTGATAATGATAGCTGCTGACCCGGTCCAGCAGCGAGTGATGCTGGGGGGGAGGAAGAACAAGTAGAAAAAAAAGAAAGATGCTATTTACCAGGTAGTACTTATCCCCTCTCCACTCCAACCTGTCTCTCTCTCTCTCTCTCTCTCTCTCTCTCTCTCTCTCTCTCTCTCTCTCTCTCTCTCTCTCTGTGGTTGCCCTTCGTCATCGGGAACGCCAACCTCTAATCACCTAAAAAGGCGGCCGTTCCGTGAGAGATAAAGAAGGCAAGACGATAATCTTGTTGTCCGGGGAAGGTGGATGCATATAGCCGTTTAAGCATCCTGTGTTCATGGGATGCGATGGTGGTGGTCGTGATGGTGGTTGGGAGGATAGACCACCTATAGTTCCCGACTATGTATATATATATATATATATATATATATATATATATATATATATATATATATATATATATATACATATATATATATATATATTAATTTTTTTTTTTGGTTTTAATCTTTACAATGACAAAAAAGAAATGTATTTTAGAAGCTGTCACCAGCGCCACTCCAAAAGGGTAGCATTACGAAGCCTTGAACATTACTTGTAAGATTCCGGGTGTGAGCGGTAGGGAAGGTTCATAATGGGGATGGGTGTGAGGGGCTGTTTGAGAGACGGCCTAATGAGGGCGAGTTGCCGTTTCCTCATGCTCTGTACGCGTCACACACACACACACACACACACACACACACACACACACACACACACGCGTGACCTATCATGGTGAGCAGCTGGGTGTTTGCCGTAAGGTCAGTCGTAGACTTGATGCTGCCGTCTGGTTCACAGGTCGGGTCACACAGGTCACAGTCCACAAGCTAGGTTGAAAGAAGTCTTCAGCTGGGCCAGAGAGCACCAGGTTGCCCTGGAGCCTTAGGGTAGGTCTCAGGTCATAAACTGGGTCACGGGTCACACGAGCTGCGTCACAGATCACAAGATTCGTCGTCGCAGACCCCGTTTTCTTCAGTCGCAGTGAGGTCACCACTCCTCCTCCTCTCTGCCCACCAGCGCCACCGCGAATTACAGCGATTTGTTAGTAACATTTCGAAGCCCATTAAGAGCGAATCACGACCGAATCATATCGACGTGAGGGAAGATGCCTCTCCAAGGGTTAGTGGCGGAACACGAGTCTCTCGTAATTAGGAGAAACAGTCGCGTAATTGCTCATGATGAATACCCAGATCCCAGCACATACCAGGGACGATGATATGAAGACACTAATACAAATGTCAGAGACGCCGCTCGGGTGCCGACCCCTTCCATCGTCCTTGTGGCCTACTTTCCCCCATCTGTTTGTCCTCCTCTGCCTCTCTCTCGGCTTCTGTTTTGCCCCCCCCCCATCTCTCTCTCTCTCTCTCTCTCTCTCTCTCTCTCTCTCTCTCTCTCTCTCTCTCTCTCTCTCTCTCTCTCTCTCGTCTTGCGTCTAACCTCTTTCCCGCACGACCTTCACTGCGTTCTTTGTGGCTGCTTGATTTAACTCTTCAGAAACGTATGATCTCTCGCTCTTCACTTGCCTCCATTGACCTATCTTCATTTACGTCGTACATTCCCACCACCCTTGCAGCTGCCCCTCTCGTGTGCCTCACCGCTCGAGCAATTCTTGCCTCCATCACCGCCCCTCCACACATCCCTCGTATTTAAAAGATAAAATCAAAGAGAAGGAAAAGAAAAGACCAATTATATAAACCCGTCTCCACCCACCTTCCAGCACGCTATCAGTGTCTTCATCAGGGATGTTCCTATGCTTACCAACCCAACGGATTCTGACTGATTCTCAGGTATTGGATTTCGACATTTCTTAGCAATGCAGCTGGAGACAAAGCTTCAGCAGGCCTTCTATTGTCAGACGTCTAGACGGTGCGACCCGGTTCTTCATCCTTCTCCATAAGAAGAAAGAGGAGGACCTAGATACCTGTATTTCCACTGATTGTTTGGCAAAAGGAAAGTCCCGTCTGAGTCATCCATTAGCCTCTGTAAATACATATGTCATCCACTCGCTTGCTTGCATAAACAATGACAGTCATATCTTGTATAACCTTCGGGGAGTTGTCACTAGCGTATTGACTCGTTCTTGAACAACTTTCTCTTATTTTATAACTCGCACGCGAATTAATGGCTTGCTCAGCTTATGCTTGAAGTAATGGGAACTTTTATGCAAGGTTCGTGTGGAATCGGAAGGGTTTAAGTGACGGCGTCCCTCAGTTTACGAGGATATATAGCACCTCCTCCTCCTCCTCCTGCTGGCTGGTGTCCTTCAGGGGGAGACGGACACTTTCTCTGCTCTCGATGGCTCTCCTCCTCCTCCTCCTCCTGCTGGTTCTCTCTCTCTCTCTCTCTCTCTCTCTCTCTCTCTCTCTCTCTCTCTCTCTCTCTCTCTCTCTCTCTCTCTCTCTCTCTCTCAAAAACTGACTTCAGCAAAGGAATCCATTAACCCCCCACCCCCCACTCTTCCCTCACGGAGTCATGAAGGTGTTTTATAAACAGACATCTTAGCGCTTGACCCTGAACACCTCCTTCCTCCCATCCCCACTTCTTCACCCCCCTCCCACCACCTTAGACCCATCCATTCCCTAACCCGGTCACCTCCTCCATCACCACCACTCACCCACCACCCCACAACAACCCCCCCCCCCCCATCCAACCTCACAGTTGACCCTGGCATCGATTTCCATCACCTTCAACCTTAAGGGGTAGGTGGGTTAGGTCTGCCGTGTGATCCATTGAACTGACACGCACGTAGGAGCGAGACAGATAGACTTGAATATATATATATATATATATATATATATATATATATATATATATATATATATGTGTGTAGATACATACATACGTATATCAATACTGAGAGAGAGAGAGAGAGAGAGAGAGAGAGAGAGAGAGAGAGAGAGAGAGAGAGAGAGAGAGAGAGAGAGAGAGGCAACACCCGGAGCCCTCCTTGATATTCTATTCTGGAGAGGGTTCGACTTCGCGCGTGTGTTCCCTCCACGACTCAGCGGATCATACTGACTGGACGGTTGGCGCACCTCTTCTCTGTGTTATGACCACAATATTGACCCGGACTCAGACAACAGCTCAGAACATGACTTATCGCCCAGGTAATGAGCCTATGTTGCTCATAAGATACGCCCAATGAACTAAGTACATGTTGAAAACGCCAATATATTTCTCTCTTTCTCTTGCCTCACGTTTGAGATTTTGAACGTTTGTGTTATCTTAGCTCGAATTCCTCCGGAGAGTTTATGCTTGAAAGAAAAAACTGGTTAATTTCTTCAGAGTTCAAGATCTTTCAATGGCTGACCGTGTCGTCTGCTTGCCCGTTTGCATGCTTGTGTCTTCACGTCACGTCTTTGAATAGGAAGGTTGATTAATCCTGAAGGTGATGAAATAAAAAGTTGTGGAATGCTTTCATTCAAGCATCTCTCATCATGCCTTTCACAAGCAGGGTGTGGAGGATATCTTAGATCAAATGACACGTTTCCAAGAATATCTCTTTTGATAGAAATGAGAATTTTAGTGTCTGTGTCGGAAATTATTCTTTAATTCTTCTTGATACAATATTTTTTTTTATCAACACTACTGAAATAAAGCTACGAGGCTCAAAAGGGAAGAGGAAGTTGTGGGGAAATTCATCTATATATATACATTTAACCATCGTTTGTCAACGTTCGGAGGAGAACTAATGGAAAAATGACCCTAATAACGGTGCTGTCAACGGGTAATGACCAGGAGTATTGATAGTGACTGAAGATTAGCAAAACGGTAATAGTGATGATGTCAGAAAGTTGACACTGGGTAGTGATGATAGTGCTTGGAGCTGGTGATGATTAGGGGAGGGTGGGTGGTAGGGATGATGAAGTGGTGACTGCGGTAATGATGCTAGTATCAGTGGAGGTGATTGGGAAAGAGATTGTGATGTTGTCTACTTGTGATGGAGGTGGTGGGAGTGTATGATTATGATGGATGATTGGGGTAGTTGTGAGATATTAAAAGAAGTCGAATCAGCGGTGATACAAAACCTGGCCATAGGGACGAATTGTAAATAAAACTAGATAGAGGAATGGTTACATTAACAGTTACAGTAACTGCTGATCAATGAGACATAGAGTAATTATGAACGATACGAGGAATTGCGTCATTATATTAAGAATTACCTGTCGTTAAACTCGTTTCATTAAACGTTGTTATATTGTTTCTCTGAAGGTTTACGAAAAGGGTGAGAACGGGTGTTGTCTTACGTCGAAGTGCCGGATTCTTTACGATCAAAAAAGAACCAAAATAACAGAAGATCTGGCGTCCCGCTGGACAGCTTGTTGGGTCTCGCAGTGCTTTTCTCGCCAGGGTTCGAACCCCGTCAGCAACGATGTGGAGACAACTCCGTTGGCGACGGCGATCCTTGTAGTAGGTCACCACACTCGACTGACCACCAGTACTTTGCCCTCTGTTGCTACTACTCTCTCTCTCTCTCTCTCTCTCTCTCTCTCTCTCTCTCTCTCTCTCTCTCTCTCTCTCTCTCTCTCTCATCTATCTATCTATCTATCTATCTATCTTTCCCACTTCAGAGAACCAGCCATACGGGATGGCAGGTACGACTGGAGAAGAAAAAAATGGCAGAGGAAATGGGAGGTGCTCAGAGAGAGAGAGAGAGAGAGAGAGAGAGAGAGAGAGAGAGAGAGATCCAGTGAGTGAGGAGTGGTAGGCAGGTCAGTGGACGTGACCTGTACCTGAAATATTGGTTCTCCTGGCTGGTGTGTGTGGCGGTCGTGGCCGGGGTAACCTCGTTACCCTGTCATCCCTAAACCTGTGTGTGTGTGTGTGTGTGTGTGTGTGTGTCTGTTTGTTTGTGTGTGTGTGTGTGTGTGTGTGTGTGTGTGTGTGTGGTTGTCTGTTTGTGTGTGTGTGTGTGTGTGTGTGTGTGTGTGTGTGTGTGTGTGGTTGTTAAAGGGTGAAACAGAAAGTAAGGGGAAACAGCCCGAGAAAACAGGGAGCAAGAGGAACAGACGAAAGAGTGAGTCTGTTAACAGACGACTTCCCAAACGTACCAACACAGAAGATAGACAGACAGACAGACAGACGGGCGATCATCTGACGTCATCAGACATGGGTCAACAGAACTTCATGACGTCTTAGTATATCTCCAAGGCCTTACAATATGACCCCCAAGACTTCATATATATATATATATATATATATATATATATATATATATATGATCAAAGACATAAAATTCATCATGGATACTACAGTATTTCTTACGGTTGTATTTCTTTTCGTACAACATGTTACTGCGTCATAATTACCAATTATATGTCGGTTATTTTCAGGGGATATTACAACCGGACCGATGATTACCCGGATCATTGTGCCTTCATGCTTAACGAACCGGAAAATAAGGGACTTCCCACTTGTGATCTGATACTCAGTCGGATTTACACGAACGGCTTCACACGAACGGCGTCCCCCGCTGAACGAATGTACACGAAAGAATTGATAGAAAGGATTGGATGGCTGAGTGTCACATAGCGCGTGTGTGGCGAATCAGGAACTTGTACGGTGAATGGTGGAAGAGGGATGGGGAGGTGAGGGAGAGAGGGGTACATAGATAGATGGAGAGAGAGAGAGAGAGAGAGAGAGAGAGAGAGAGAGAGAGAGAGAGAGAGAGAGAGAGAGGTGGTGAACGTTGGAATCGTTGGCGCAATCGAGCTCCCTCTCACAGCTCTGCTGACGAATAGTGCTGAACAGATTTGGACATATGCAAATATTCACACATGCAGATTTATGCGAGGCCTCTAGCCTCAGCCCCAGCCCACCTCCCCTCTTCCTCACCCAACACCCACCATGAACTTTTAACGGATGCGAATTTGCGGCTTAAACCCCAAATTGAAAGTGAACCTGACGTTCCAGGTGATAAATGCAGAGGAGTTGATGGATGTCCAAAATGAATGGACAGCGATTCTCTGCATCACAGGTCTGGAGGATGAATAGTGTATGATACATGCTTGGTCGAATGAGAGAGAGAGAGAGAGAGAGAGAGAGAGAGAGAGAGAGAGAGAGAGAGAGAGAGAGAGAGGGGGGGGGGGAGGAATTTAAAGCCTTTTGGGGTGAATTTTGAACGTGCAGTAATCCCGGAATTTTGATATAAAAAGCTTTTAACATCCAAACTATTTTTCCTCCTGGATGCAGGGGGATTGCAGCCTCGAAAGATATTGGAATAACAGAACAACAGCAGCTTACAATTCTTTTGGTTTATTGTCTATATAACTATTACTTTATAGATGGATATAGATATGTATATCTATACGTGTGGCAAATTGTTGCTGTATCTATGTATACATGATTATCATGGGTCAGTGTCTTGATTTCACACATCATGTGGGTCAATTTACTTGATCAAAAGAATTGTTTCTATACCCGAAAGGTTAAGGTTGAACGTTGTCACGCATTTAGCAATTCACAATTGTTTGGAAAAGAGACATGACACCAGTAAATTGACCCCGAACCAGGTACAAGCCATGATCCCTGACCTCGTTTACTTCAGCCTCAGGTGAACAGGGTTGAAACATGTGTTGACCGTGTATGAAACTTTGAATTGTGATTTACAGCTAATTTGGGTCATTGGAGAAATAATTACCGGAGCAAAAAAACAGAGAAAGGCCACCGGCGCAGGACACAGAAATTATGTTGCTAATTACACCTTGGAACATAATCGTGAGGTGATTTGATACACCAGTTCTTTTTAAAGAGGCTCTTATGTCACCTGACTTCATAGACATCTATTTCATCGGGAGAAGAAAGTGCTAACAAGTGCCCAGCTCCTCGATAGATTATATAGAATGGATGTGCTCATTATGTGTCAGCTACAAGCTGGTGTGAGCTACAAGTTGGTCGTAATACAACAGGGATGTAGGAGGAGAGATGCGAGGGGTTTCGTAAGAGAAGGGAATAGATTATACGCAAGAAGAACTAGATAAGGGGAAGGAATTGTTTCGTCTTTGTGGACGGAAGTGAGGAGAGAGAGAGAGAGAGAGAGAGAGAGAGAGAGAGAGAGAGAGAGAGAGAGAGAGAGAGAGAGAGGAAAAATACAGAAATTAGTGCGGGTACGGAGACATGGGATCATAAACAAGCCAAGAAGAGATGACGTCAACAAAGAGAAATGAAACATGAGGGAAGAAGATAGAAAAAAAGAAAACGTAAAAGAGATAGAGATAGCTAAAGATGATAGAAAACAAGATAGATGGAGGAGGAACATACCCGAAAACAAATGTGAGGAGGAACACGTTCGGGTAATAGATAGAAAGAAAAAAGCAGTGAGTCTTCCAAGTCATGAATGGAGTGGACGGGGACCACAAACGTGGACATTAAACGTTGCAACCTTCAGGCCTCCATGGGAAGCTCTTTACCTGACATCTTTTTTGTCCCTGACACCTGTAATCATGCTCATCTGATCGCCAGGTTCCCCGTTGCGTAAGTGTGTGTGAGCGGTGTGTTTAAGGGGGGTATGATAGGTGCTTTCGTTGAGCGTTTACTTCATAAAGTGTAGGCTGTGGGATGAGCTGTCGCTGATAGAGTTTGTTCGTGTTGGGATGACCTCGGTGTTTGAGTCTGACGAAAGTATCGATGTGTTTCCTCGTTTTGTTTGGAGTTTGGTTGGACGAACGCCTTTTTTTTTGCTTTATGATTTATAAAGTGAGTGAGAGAGAGAGAGAGAGAGAGAGAGAGAGAGAGAGAGAGAGAGAGAGAGAGAGAGAGAGAGAGAGAGAAGATTGACAGACAGGAAAGTTCTTGCGAATCATATGGATCATTATGCCAACGAAAGTTTGGATACTTAGACTTCCTCTCTCTCGGTCATGGATCACCAGATGTCAGCTAAAAGGCCAGACGCCGGCCCGGCCCGTCTGCCCTCCAACTCCCTCCGGCTCACTCTTGACAGCCCCAATTACGCTAACGACTACCAAGTAACTGTGGATACAGTCTGGGTAACAATACGTCTCGAAGTATGAAGCGATCCTTTCTCGCGAACTCGTCCCACTCACCAGCCAACATGGTTACAAAGGAATTACTGTTCACTCGTCTGAGGCAAGAGCTTACTCGAGCGTACTGGGATAACTTAGAAGAAAGTGAAAGTATATATATATATATATATATATATATATATATATATATATATATATATATATATATATATATGCTCATCATGTGTGCTAGAACGTTTGCCCCTTAAAGACAATTTGTTACATGATCTGCAGAGTTGAGGTTATTCCCCTCCCTAAGTAGGTCAAACATACCCTCCCTCCGCCTTTTTTTTTAAGACCTCTGACGTAGAGGTTATCGTCCAGACTCTTAATATATCCTATTGTTTATTGATTATATCACAAGCAACTCGGACGTGTGTGTGTGTGTGTGTGTG
>NC_092290.1:3489419-3496919 GCF_036320965.1 Panulirus ornatus | reverse complement strand
TAATGACCTCTCTAGTAACGTGGCGCTTTGCTGATGGGTGTGAGAGGCTGAAGGAATGCCTTTCTATCACCTTCGCTCTCTCGGCACGATGCGCAAAGAAAACGGGCTATGGAGTGTGTGTGTGTGTGTGTGTGTGTGTGTGTGTGTGTGTGTGTGTGTGTGTGTGTGTGTGTATCTCCCCGAACAACCTTTATAGCTTGGCGGTGGAATTGGGTCGCCCTTCGAGGGCAGCGAACGGTGTCGGATGGGAAAGGGGTACGTGTGTGTGTGTGCGCGCGCGCGCGCGCGCGAGCTTTCGAGGAAAGGGGGGGGGGAGTGGGAGGAGGAGGAAAGGGGGGGAATGGAGGCAAAAGGAGGAATGGGCGGACTAGAGAACTAAGAAAGGGGCTTGTGGTTGTAAAATGAACAGATAGGTGTGGTTGAGAACAAAGGTGGGGGGGGGGGGGGCAGACGGTGGGTATATTAAAGAACAGGAGAGAAGCATGAGGAGAGGCGTGCTAGAGAACAAGAGACCAGGCAGTTGGGCGGTGGTAATAACAACAATAGAGCAGTTAAACAAAAAAGAAGAATATATAAACTGCGGGTGCGACAGAATACAATGGCGGAAGAAAATGAATTAGTATCCCCTTGTCCCACGATGCACACAAAAAAAACGAGAATAGAAAATGCGTCCAGAGCTGACAGAGGTGAGGAAGGTATTTCTATTCATCTCGGCTTGCAAATTCTAAGTGTGTTTCAACACGGCTTTCTGTTCCAGTGGAATCTAAAGCTAATCGAGTAACAAAAGAGGGTATGAAATATCCTTTGTCGGGGCTCATTTGCATATCTTTGCCCGTTCGCCTAACTTGTTCTGTATATTCGGTGAGCGTGCGAGCGCTGGGTGTCAGTAGATGAATTATAATACTTTCATAACGAAAAGTTTGGGGGCACTACTTTTCCTTTGTATTTTTATCAGTTATGTATATAAACCGGGAAGGATAATGTATATGGTGTTATTTATGTGATTAGATATATAAATTCGGTTTAGAATGGTCGCTCATTACCCGAGAGTATAGAACGGATATATATTTATTTATATATATATATATATATATATATATATATATATATACATATATATATATATATAAATATATATATATATATATATATATATATATATATATATATATATATATATATATATGTATATATATATTGGCGCAAAAGTTGTCACTGATTAGCACTCATGCATCCTACATATTTACATATTAATCCCACATATGTTCAGTGTTGTCAGTAACACGGGAGAAACAGCTAGCCTGATTTCTTATGTTTATAACCCCGGGCGAAAGATTCTAACAGGCTGTTACGTCTGTTCTCAACCTGAGAAGGCAAGGAAAAAAGCTGCTTCGTGTACACCCTCGCTGTGAGGGGTAATACGAAACTCCCTTTTAAATAATCCTCGTAAATATATTTCCCTCCGTCGGCCTAACAGCAAAGTCGAGTAGAGTGATATATATATATATATATATATATATATATATATATATATATATATATATATATATATATATATATATACGCGAGGGAGAGTATTGAGATATGAAAGCGAGAGTTGAGGATCAACCTCCCCTAAGAGAACAAGACAAATATGGTGTAGATAAACGAACCGATTGTAAATTTCTTATTTGTTGACGAAGCTGAACAAGAACTCGAGCTATTAAAAGTTACAGTTGCCTCATATTGGACGTCAAGTGTGGCGAAAGGCAGGCTCGTTTACCGGGCTCGGTGTGAACGTTCGAAACAAGGTGGGTTCGTTTACCGGGCTCGGTGTGAACGTTCGAAACAAGGTGGGTTCGTTTACCGGGCTCGGTGTGAACGTTCGAAACAAGGCGGGTTCGTTTACCGGGCTCGGTGTGAACGTTCGAAACAAGGCGGGTTCGTTTACCGGGCCGGATGTGAACGTACGAAATGAGGCAGGCTTGTTTACCGGGTCGGATGTGACCATACGAGACATGGCGGGTTCGTTTTACGGGACTTGTGTGGATGTAGGTTACAGGTAGATGTACTCAAGCTGTCAAACGGGTAGATAAATGGTTCTGTTATTTCCTCTGTTGTCAGGTGTTGTACTTAAGATGTGGCCAGGTAGGTGGTCGTTCTGTTTGTTTCTGTTAACAGATGTACTCTCAAGATGTGGGCGAGTGGATAATGGTTCTGTTTGTCTGTTGAAGGAACACATCCACTCCGTCAGGAGGGGAGAGGAAGGAGACTGAATGAAAACGGAAGCTCTTTTCTCGAACTTGTGTGTCCTCGTGTCCCCATGTCACACACATACACATATATGTGTTAACACACGTGTAATCTGGTTTGGGGGACTTCAACACTGCAACACACCCATCTCTCTCCCCTCCTTCAAGAATGCTACTGAAACACTGCGGAACCTGAAACACTGTAACACAACACACAAGACGTCACCACCACCACCACTGTACCTGTATCCTCATGATACTTGGTGGAAGAGGGTAGGAAAGGACTGAAGCTACCAGCGGTGCCCTTCTACCTTTTATACCTGGGTTGTCGGGGTCACTCCGCCCTCAAAGCTGCCCGCCCGCCCCCCAACCCCACCCCCCCCCTCTGGCCTGACTATCGACTTCGACACGTGGCACTGCTGCAGTGTCAAGTTCAGCAGTGCCAACGACCTGCCTGCCCGTCACGTCGCTTCCCACATTCCACTAACTCATGCTCTGTGTAATTAAGACTCCTCAGTGTAGTTTTCTGAATACGATCATTTTGCTTTTCTTAAAAAAAAAAAAGGGGGGGGGGAGGTTGTCCTCTACCGATCTACTGAGTTACAAGTATGGATGATTTTGGGATTTGATTAGGAAATGTATTTAGGCAAGGTGTAGGAGGTATGAGGGTGGGGGACTGGGGGGGGGGGGGGTGAGGTGTGGGTTTGGGGTTGGGGGTGGGTGTATTGCAGCGTTGGCAACAGTGTATGTGGGTTGAGCTCAGTGCCTGCCTTCGGTTCCAGGAGTGGGTCTGGGGCGGAGCCTGGGCGAGTCTGTCCCCGTCTAGGTGAAAGGGCTCTGGGGCACTCCAGACAAGGGCCTCCTCCTCCTCCTCCTCCTCCTCCTCCTCCTCCTCCTCCTCCTCCTCACCTCCAAGGGGTGACGACCAAACCTCCCTCCCCTCCCCCTCATACGCCCTTAAGAAGGAGAAACATTTCCCTCCCTTGGGGAGTACCATCCAAACCCCTGGGGAGTAGACATAATTATTTTTTGAAGTTCTTTCAGTTCCCTCCGCAGAGACCAGGAACTCCGCCAGACTTTTGGTGAAAGTAGATTTCCTTCTCGTGCTTCTGGTTGCCCTTGGGAACACCAGGAATTTCTTCGGGGGCCTTCGGGAAAAGAGCTGAAATACAGGAGGAGGAGGAGGAGAGAGATAGTTCATTTTGGTGCTTGTTTGGCAGCTACCTGCTTGCCTCTCGGGGCAAGACAAGAGCTTCTTTGCAGGGCAGAGGCCTGAAATACAAGGAGGGGGGTAATTGGTCGAGAACCCCTGCCCACCCGCCCCCCCTCTAACGGAAGGAAGTTCTCCCCCCCTCTCCCCTCGCCCCTCCCCTCCCCCCTCCCCACATCTCGTATGACTCTTGCAGCTGCATTTGTGACTGCCATCCCCAGAGGGAGGACATATTTCCCTTCTGGTGACTTGCAGTCCATTTGAAAAATACCAGAAGTTACTTCATGATCTCAAGGGAAAGAGTTAAGGAGGGAGGAAGGGAGAGTGGGGGGGGGGGGGGGTTAGCAGTGACCTGTGTGGTGGTGGTGGTGGTGGTGGTGTTGGATAGCACCGTCTTGTCTCAGACGGTGTTACCTGTCATGACCACTGGTTGACCTCCCAGGTATATACCAGGGGCTATTGCCGCGCTCCTCCTCCATCTTGCTTTAATACGAACACTCGTGTACATTCCCTGCTCTTTTTTTTATGTACACTTATTTCTGGCTTGTTTTTTTGTGATTCTGTTTGTGTATTAGAGAGAGAGAGAGAGAGAGAGAGAGAGAGAGAGAGAGAGAGAGAGAGAGAGAGAGAGAGAGTTTTACATTCGTGTTGCCCCGTCTCTTAACCTTCTGTATGTACAGTGTCTTAACCATATACATAACTTGCTTACGTCACGTGTGTGTGTGTGTGTATTCATCAATTTTCAAAGTACAGAGAGATGTTGCTACACTCGTGTGTGTGTTTGTGTGTGTTACTTATCTGTACAGTGTGGAGAGGGAGGTAGTTAGAAAGTAGATACGTAAGTCTTCCATCCTTCATACAATCTATAATTTTCCATCTCTTTCATAATCTTCCTTCATCTCTCTATTCCCTCCTTTTATTACTTTGTGTCCAAACTTCTCCATCATCAATTACCTTTTTATTAACCTCTAATTT
The DNA here is from genome assembly GCF_036320965.1 of Panulirus ornatus. Classification (NCBI taxonomy): domain Eukaryota; kingdom Metazoa; phylum Arthropoda; class Malacostraca; order Decapoda; family Palinuridae; genus Panulirus; species Panulirus ornatus. The sequence continues at coordinate 3,492,503 of NC_092290.1, read as the reverse complement.
CCCTCTGACAGTTACTGGCCTATCGTGCTGTTACGAAATCCCAGTCTCCAATAAGGAGACTAGAATTGAGCCAGACGAGGCACCATTTCGTTAATTCCACAACCAACCTGTTTTCCCAAGTTATACAGCAGTTGACTCTGTGTTCTACATTACTCAATCTTGGAAGATCTATTGTACTGATCATCTTATATCTTCCTCTTCAAAGTTGCACGAGTAAAGCTTCAAATGTGGAATGAGTATTATTGATCATTTCTCCTTCGTGTGATGAGGAGAAATGATTCGTAAAATGTACGTTTGAGTAGTGAAAGAGATTTGTGGTCTTTTAATTCATCCGTTTTTTTTTTTCCTTTTATAGTTAACCATAGTTATTCTAAATCATTTTGAAATATGTGCTTGACATTTGACATACATCTTCCCGAGCTTCACACCTTAAGACACTTTGTGGTACTCAGGGAAATCTTACCTCGATCTAGATATGCAACGGTGGGGACCTAACGGCCCTGACAATCCTTGCATATGTAATTACTTGGTAGAGTTCGTGATATCCGGATACCCTCAAAATGGATTTCTTTTAGTTTTGTATTTATTTTATTGTTGGGTGAGGGAAAAGGAGGAGTTGTAGCTTCCGTATGATAATGTGTATGTTGCGTGTAACGTTTGAAGGTTGGATATATGTTGTGCAGGATTTTGCAAGGAAGGAGATGAATGCCATTGCTTCTGTGGCAAGATTAGATAGGTGTTTGATATATCAGGGAAACAGCATTTCCTGTTCCTGATGAGCTAATCACTTTCTCTTCCCCTGTGATCCATGTCTCTCTCTCTTCTGGTGGTGATCAGAACACCTGATTGGTCCTGGTTCTATAGAGGTGGCGATCGTATAATCTGATTGGCTGTGAAGACTCTCAATACTTTACCTAGAACGAGATTGGTTTCGAAGATTTCCTGATGGAGATTCTAATCCTTGGTTAGTTCCGAGTCTTTCTGCTGGTGACTTAAACATGTAATGCAACCTGATCAGTAACTAGGTGATCATAAACCTTCTTTTTTTTCTCTAACACTGACCAATGGTGACCTTAGTATCGAGTGGTTGTGATATTGTAACCTCACTGATTGGGGTCAAAGCTTTTCTAATGATGATTATGCAATTCTGATTGGGTCTCCATTTTCGTCCGATGACCGTAAAACCGGAATTAAGGTTTAACGCGAACAAACCGGTTTGATTCTCGATGTGTTTTCTTTTTTTCCCGTCGGCAGAATTGGATTTCTCTCTCAAGTAAGTAGTGGTGAAATATTGATCGATAATATTAATCTCCCAAGAGAGATTTGAGTAATTGGACTACTGAAAGTATTACTGGAAAGTATACAAGTTGCAGATACCGAGTGAGATTGACCGAAGAGGAAGTAGATTGAGAGCAAATGTTGTAAGAAAGAGACAGGAAACAGACGGGATGGTGTATACAGTGACAGAAGCATAACACGACACTGGAGAACAATAGGAAGACGTGAAGACAAGGGAAAAATATAGACAGACAGACTTACAGGCAATGCAGACAGGGAGACAGAAGTATGTAATACTAAAACGTGATGTAGACAGTCAAGTAAGACAGGGTAAACCCTTACACATACACACACACGCACACATAGACACAGACACACTCATATATATATATATATATATATATATATATATATATATATATATATATATATATATATATATATCAAAGACTCAAAAAAATTCTGACACTTTTGCGCAATATCATGCAAAAAACAATCAGTTAAAACACATTTAAAAAGATAGGAAGATCCTATTGCTATGCTTCTATGCATATTGGGAAGAATCAGGCGTTGAGCATCGTTCAAATAAAAGCTTTTCATACTCGTGATGGCTAGTAAATGGTGACGATATTTGCATATTGACACATAAAGATAAATGATAGATCAAGTGAATCATGTAAAATGTATCAGGTATTAAGAGAGATAGCGTAAGAATAGGATAAAACATACAGAAAGTATGTAAGAAAAAAGATATATGTATTTTTTATTTTAGGATTGGAGGAGACTGAGCCAATACTTTTGTCAACGTTTAGAAAAATATATTCTTATCGAGTGATAGGAATTTCTAAGTTCGTGAACTGGAAACTGAATTAAACGAAAGTGTCAGACAGCAAGCAGTATATATATATATATATATATATATATATATATATATATATATATATATATATATATATATATTATATTATATTATATATTATATTTGTGTCTGGGTAAACATCATTACTTGGATAAGAGCAGAACATTGAGAAATTAGCTGTGTGTGTGTGTGTGTGTGTGTGTGTGGGCCACACGGAATATCATAACTCTTCGAAGAGTGACTGGAACGAATCATCCACGTCTGATCACCAGCTGAAGTGTTCTTGCTGCGGAAAGAACAGGGTGTTCACCAGCACGAGTGTTCTTGTAGCTGTGAGAACAGGGTGTTCACCAGCACGAGTGTTCTTGTAGCTGTGAGAACAGGGTGTTCACCAGCACGAGTGTTCTTGTAGCGGTGAGAACAGAAGTGATAAATGATAGGAGCACAAGGCTCCTGGGGCCTGCTGGACACTAGAAAAGCCTTCACCTCATCACGATCTTCCTCCAGGTTTCTAAACTCGTACTCTCTTTATTTTTAGAAGCCACACACACACACACACACACACACACACACACACACACACACACACACACACACACACACACACACACACGTTCATACGATTTTATTTAACATGTAATTTTTCTACACATGTGGCACGACATGTATAGAATTATTATATGTTCAGTGAAATGATATGTGAAGTCCCACTGAACTGTGATTTCACCTTCATAACTTTCATCACGGACTAGTGTGATCATCATGTCTATCTATTTATCAATCTATCTATCTATCTATCAGTCAGTCTGTCTGACTATCTGTCTGTCTATCTGTCCATCTATCCTTCTATCTATCCGTCTAACTATCGGTCTATCTATCCATCCATTTATCTATCTATCTATCTATCTATCTATCTATCTATATATATATATATATATATATATATA
>NC_092290.1:3456919-3486919 GCF_036320965.1 Panulirus ornatus | reverse complement strand
GAGGGCGGGTCGGCTTGAGGGCGGGTCAGCAATCTAGTTCTCTGGACGGCAGTGCCATTCTCCTCCACTTGGTTGTAACTGACGATGGCTTGTCATCGCTCGTAGGTATGGTGAGGGCAGGTGGTTCCTCCCTCCAGTATTTACCAAGAGGAAATCCTCGTAGATATATTGAGGGAGGGCAGGTCTTGCCTCCAAGTGTTTACCATGAACGCCTGAGGGATCACCATACCTTCCAGTACCTGAACCTTTTCCAGGCTTTTTCCAGGAGCACACAGGTACAACAAGAGGAACCTCCAACCTAACCTTTGCCCTGCTTTTGCAAACCAGAATCTCTTTCGAAAGACGCAGTCAATAAACATTTTCCTCTTTTCCCCACACCCCAAAGCCTTTGAGAGAACTCAGCCTCCTCCACCTCAGCAGCAGTACACAATCTATAACATACGGTACACGCCAGCCATCACAGTGATAAACCCCTTCCCTCTGCACCGCCAAATAGCGTAAGGTCGCTACAAATAGCTTAAGGTCGCTACAAATGATCCCCCCTTTATCAACCGTCTTCCCAAAGCCGCGGGAACCAAACACACACACGCACGCACACCTAAATATAAGGGAATAAAACAGTCTATGTACATAGCCCGCCCCACAGTTTGTCGCTGATTTCTTCGGCCAGAGACTCCTGTGCGTGTGTGTGTGTGTGTGTGTGTGTGTGTGTGTCAGCTCTGGAAGTCAAGGTTACTCAACATTCAAAAGGCAAAGTTGAATCAAGAGAAACTCTGGCAAATCGGTTTCCCGAAGCGAATTCACAAGAATTAGGTATAAATCTTCTTATAATTTTAAGATCTCACTAAATCCATGAAGAAAATAATATATTGATTCTAGTTATATATATTTTTTTTTTTGTCTTTCTTTTTGAGCGAACGTAGACTAAAGGGCGTCCACGATGTTGGTTGAAAAACTGAAAACACTCTGACATTACGAGGGATGATATTCGTTCACTTTTCCTTTCATTATGTTCAGTTGGCTGGGCAGGTTTGCCAGACCGGCGGTGGGCCTCCTGCTGGGCACGCCTCCCATGGGGCCAGTGTTACCAGACACCTGTAAGATATTTCATTTATAGAAGCTATGATACTGATGGATATGTGACGAAAAAATTGATGCTAATAAAGGGATTCGTGTATGAAGGGATGTTTACATATGTATTTATCTATCTGTACATCATAGAATGAATATATGTATATATATATATATATATATATATATATATATATATATATATATATATATATATATATATATATATATGTATATATATATATATATATATGCTTACATATGTATCCTTTCTATACTCCTCTGAGTGTATACATATATGCACACACATACACACAAACCATTCTAAGCCAGGTGTGCGTGTGTGTGTGTGTGTGTGTCTTTAAATAAGTACCTCCTTATATGTACGTAAAGAAAAGGTCATGTTTGCTGTATGCATGACATATTGGTGTCGCATCTCAATAAGCAGGTGTTGATGACAGACATTAGGTAGCGGCAGCATCATGAGCCACGCATCTCGAAATGAGATCCGTGCGTCCAGACTCGAGTTAATTATGGTAGTTTGCGCAGTGGTAGCGTGTTGTGTGACACACCTCCCCTCCCTTCTTGCCTACCTCCCCCCTCCTCTCTCTCTCTCTCTCTCTCTCTCTCTCTCTCTCTCTCTCTCTCTACATATGCTGGAAATGGGCTCCGCTTGCTCGAAGTTACACCTTGAGATGGAAAAGTCGTCTTTGGAGAGGGTGTATCACTGGGAGTACAGTCCCCTTAAAGAACTTCCCAATCCAGAGGAATCTACCTTTCCATGCTACTGCAGGTAGCGCAGCCTTGAGCCGCAGGAGCCAGCCTTTAGAAAGGTCCTGGTTGACGCCAGGTCTCTTTCACAGCAGTTGGTCCTGGGTTAATTACGAAGAAATGTACACTAGAAATACCATGGATGTCTAACCTCAATTTAGCTACACCGGCTTCTATATTACTCGCTCAGACCAGGTCCCCCCTCTCCCAATCCTCCTTCCTTCCTACCTCCCTCTCACCACAACTGCTGAGTCCAGGGAAGTGGTATGATGTTCAGGTCTGTAATTTGGACTTTTGTTCTTGTGTTGTCTCGAGGGTTGAGTGAGAATAGGCCCCAGTCGACAGCCGTGGTACATAACCGTGATATATGACCGACAAGATAAGCCTTTGATTCTCTCTCTGCTGGTTTTGGGTGAGGTGGTTCGCTTGCATGAGGAATTGCAGCCTGTTTGTGCCAGCCAGTTCGATGCTCCATCATGTTTGCGAAGCCATGGTCCTGGCAGGGTGCAGGGAAGGGGTGAGTGCAATCCCGACCTGTTTGTAGTGGAGGCTGAATATATAATTTCGATCGTAGCTGATATATTTGTTCTCCGTGACCATTGGCCAAGAAAGCTGCGTGCATAATGCTGAATGATCCACAAAGCTGTGTTTTCATATAATTCTTCCCTGTGTGTGTGTGTGTGTGTGTGTGTGTGTGTGTGTGTGTGTGTGTGTGTTATAATAAATGTTAGATTCGATTAGATTTTTCTTCGAATACCACATTTTTGGATGCAGTTCGTACTGCTTCAGTGAGCTGGAAGCTTAATAAGCGAATGTTGTCCCACGAATAATGAAAAAAAAAAAGAAAAATAAGCGGATTATAGACACTCGTTCGTCAGTTATTGATCTGGTTGGATGAGGCAATTCGTCGGCTGGGTTGGCAATACGTGGTTAGTTGCACAGTCGAGAACAAAAGGCCTGGGACACGCTTGGACTAAGCTGTTCCAAGCCCTCTGTCTCAACAGGGCAAAGACAGAGCCTGTGACACGCCTGGTGGAGGGCATATACCCAGCCCTCTGGCTCAACGGGGGCACAGATGGACGGGGTCAGTACTGTTTCGACCAGGCATCGACCAGAACTATGGGACTTTGAGCCGTGAACATGCAGATTTACATTTAAATGCTCCTCTCTCTCTCCTTCAACCACCCTCCGACCTAACATGGAGGGAAAAAAGGGAGACGAAACACCAGCAAGACAATAATCCTTGATGACATATGGGCATCCCGCAAGGCCAGCGGCTGGTGCCTCCCTTTCTGACAGTGGCCGACAGGGAGCGGGGCAAAACCTGGCCGGAATCATGGCCAACAAGGGTGAAAATCAAATTGGGTGTGACAGAGAATCAAAGAAATGGAGAAATTTGAAGAATGTTTGTAAACCTGAGTGTTCAAGGTGCAAAGACCCATTACTGTTTTTCCCGAATGTTGCTTGTTCCTCCCTGACCTTGAGAGAGACATAGGCGCCACCACTGTAGCCAAGTACGGCGTCCCACTGTTGCCACATAGGTCACCCTGGTTCCAGTCAGTGTTGCCACAATAGCGTCGCCCTCCGTAAGGCCACCAAACAAACCATCTATCAGACCAAAGACTGGTAGGAGGGACTAGGGTAGCATTTAACACACGATGTATATATATGTGTGTGTGTGTGTGTGTGTGTGTGTGTGTGTACATATGAGAGGAAAACCTGTAATGATTATAACTGTAGAATTGTTCTGTGCCTTTTAAGTTTGATAGATAGATAAGAAATACCCAATAGACATAGCGCCGAAGCCAGATACAAGAATAACCAAAGTTGGAAAATAGGATGATAATTGAATTGACACATGGAACGTGAACAGATCATAATTAGCTTGTAATGAACATTATCAAGACGAACGAACTAAGGGAAGGCGTGCAGAGTGTCTGAAATAAAAAGGAATGTTTTTTTGTCATCTTAAGACTGTGTGAGGTCACGGGTGACGAAGTGGATGGGTACGTGACACGAGGGATTCGAAGCGTGTAATTACGTTGAAGGAATCTTATTGAAGTAACTGCGAGGTTGAAAGGGAGAAGTTTGCTTGAAGAAGCATTGACTCTGAACTGACATGTAAAGACGGAGAAGGAGGAGACATTTCAAGGCCTTTTTGATCCCATGAAAGAAAGAGGAAAGAGGAAGAGATTTGTGATTCGGGTCATAGTTGACAACCGTGAATAATTGTTTATCACAAAGGAAAACGGGATGAAATAGATTTACTGAGGAAAATGGGTTGGGGTGGAACATTCTTAATCTTCATAAGTTGGGTGAAAAGAGAAAATTTGTGGGGGGAAAAAAAAGAAATAGGTTACATTAGAGCCTTGTGATGAACTATGCATTGGAGATCATAGCACCTCCGACGACCTTTGGGGAATAGGCAAAGGTCAGGCAGACGATGGGTAAAAGGTTCAGGTGTGAGAGATCGTCCAGTAATGGGGTCGAGGTCAAGGTAGGGCAGCTACCGAGGCACCTCACCGCCAGGACAATATCTCACCCCCTCCCCCCCCCCCCCCAACCCCTACTTCTTGACCTTTCCTTCTTCCCCCTTGGATATCTCTCCCCCCCACTCCCCCTTCCTCCTCCTACTCCTCCTCCCCTCCTTCCCTCTTTACCCACATGTGTGTCCTATGCGTCTCTGCCCCCCACCCACCACCCCACACTCCCCCCCCCCCCCCCGTCCAAGTGTCCTTGGCGCCGCTTGGAAAGTGCAGGAGGGACTGGGGTCAAGACAATGAGAGATGCATGACGCTACACTTTTAGAAGATGAACCGTCCCAAGATGGAGGTGAGGAGGGAGAGAGAGAGAGAGAGATGGCTCCTCTCTCTCTCTCTCTCTCTCTCTCTCTCTCTCTCTCTCTCTCTCTCTCTCTCTCTCTCTCTCTCTCTCTCTCTGCCTTCGTGGCCTCCTCGTCATCCTCCTCATCGTAAGTATGATGTATTCCAGAGGTGTATCCTCATACACACGTCACTCCAGTCTTGATCATTTTGGTCACATAAATTGAAGTGTTGTGCGGAATATTACCTTTTTTAAAGATAATATATATACATATATATATATATATATATATATATATATATATATATATATATATATATATATATATATATATATATATATATATATTCTGGTGTCGAGAGTCTTAAAACAGGTCGACTCGCCCAAAGTTTACTTGCCTGGCGTACCTAAGGTATTAAAGATTAGAGAAATTCTTTTTAAAGTTCAGCTCTCTGTTGCTCACGAATGAAGAAAGAAAAAGAGAGAAGACATTAAGTCATACAGTCCTTCAGTTGCTCCAGTTATTAAACAAGACTTTAACCTTGTGAGGATTATTGAACCTACATTCACAACAGAGAGATTGAGATGGATAAGAGTGAGTAACGTTACAGTTATTACTTTCTCATGATCCATTCGGCTGTCCTTGGCCTATATGGATAGGAAGGGACGAGATCTGACACACCACCTATCCATAGGCTTGTCCTTAGCTCATAGAGATGGGATGGTACCAGATTTTACATCTATCTGTAGTCTTGCCCTTGGCCTATATGGATAGGAAGGTACCTATCCATAGTGTTGCCCTTGGCCTGTATGGATAGGAAGGTACCTCTTCATAGTGTTGCCCTTGGCCTATATAGATAGGAAAGTACCTATTCATAGTGTTGCCCTTGGCCTATATAGATAGGAAAGTACTCAGTCCTCCACCTATCCCTAGGGTTGTCCTTGGCCCCTGTGAACAGTAAGGCACCAGATCTCACACAGCTGAGCATTTCTTCTAGTTCGTTAAGTAACTCGGTCAGTCCCAGTTTCTCCTGTCTTTCTCTTGTGTGAGTGTGGTGTGTTTGAGGAGGGAGGGAGGGAGGGAGGGTGTTCGCTGGCTTATTCATGCGGCCACAAGAAAAACGCGGCCAACCTGATCTTAGAGCTGATCCAGTCTGGCGTCCAGCTCGCAGCAGCTTTTACAAGATCCCTCCAGCCCTTACCCCCCCCCCCCCCCATCACCCCTCCCCCCTCCTACTCCCCCTCTCCCTGGAAGCTGTCAGTTGAATTAGGTAGGCTGGAGTGGGTGTGTTTGAGTGAAGCAACGCAGCTGCTCACGTAGTGTGTGTGTGTGTGTGTGTGTGTGTGTGTGTGTGTGTGTGTGTGTGTGTGTGTGTGTGTATATATATATATATATATATATATATATATATATATATATATATATATATATATATATATATATATATATATTCTATAGTGCATTCTCCGTATTTCAACCAACGTTTCCAATACCATGTGCCTAGTTTTGAAGGTAAGCGTAACAAATGCAACTTATATTGTCCGAAATGACTATCATCTCTCACTACAAAAAGAAGTCTTTATTATCAAATTCCAATTAAGGAAAGATAATCATGAGGCTCTGCCAGAATATAAGCTTCGAAGGGCACATATCACCACCTTGCCCAACGCCCCAAGTAAACGGATTATATTTTTTGAAGAAGAAATTAAAGAGAGAGAGAGAGAGAGAGAGAGAGAGAGAGAGAGAGAGAGAGAGAGAGAGAGAGAGAGAGAGAGAGAGAGAGAGTAATAAGGCCAATGTTCCACTGCACTAGATCTGGCTCCTGTTAAAAGAATGTTATGAACACAAGACTTCACAAGTAAGCTTAAGGTCAGCTCTAGCGTGACCCAGTTTTTACGAGCGTTCGTAAAAGAGGGACGCAATGTGTGGGTGTTCGTTAAGAAAGAGAGATATGTGATGAATTGTCTCTTTGGCAGCACAAGTGCTTTCGAAGATGATGATTTCGTAATCGCTGTTATGAATCCAGTTGTACAGTTTGGTAGAGGGAGTTCAAGTTTCTCTCTCTCTCTCTCTCTCTCTCTCTCTCTCTCTCTCTCTCTCTCTCTCTCTCTCTCTCTCTCTCTCTCTCTCTCCATCGTAAAGAGAGAAATATGAACTACAGTCATTAGACAGACTTGAAGTACAGTTAAGTAATGGTCTTTTGACTTTAACAAGCCGCCTAATTACCTTATCTTCTTTTTTTTTTGGTGCCTGTGGCACTCATCACACATGTGGTCGTGTCTACTCAATATAAGGAAAAGAAATGGTAGTAAATTTGCAGTTATGTGATATTCAGATATCGAATTCCAAGATGGTCAGTTTTGTTATGGCTGTCCGTGTACCACGACGGATGCTTGAGAATCGTTCTTTCCCTTTCCGAACTGAGCGTCCGTCCTTCGCCCGTCTGTTATCGGGGCATGACACTGCGGTTTAGTGAGGATGGGTATTTGACCCGACCCCATTACAGGTCAGGTCAAGACGCATCAGACGGTATAATCTCTACAGGTGTTTCCATTAGCTGAAGAGCTGAATGACATAACACCCATACCTCTGCATTGGAGTTTGTCTTACATGTGTTACTCGTAGAACTTGGAACTTATCTTCGCTTATTACTTTAGGAGATTAGACCCACCAAAATGTAGACTTACCAGAGTCTTTTCATTAAAACTTAAAATGGCCTGAGTGGCGTAAGACCCACAACTCTTGTGTTTTACATTTTTTCTCAAAGAGTTATGACGCTAATAAAATGGGTTAACCCAGACACGGAATTTTCCCTCATAAGTCGGAAGAAGAAAATATATGCCACTTTTGGTCACGGGACTTAATACAGGTTCTTGTGGTGTTTTCCATGTAGTGTGTTGTACATGCCACTCGTGATTCGTACCCAGTACCTCTCCTGTACTGTAGCCATTACAAGAAGTGTTCCTTGAAATATATATATATATATATATATATATATATATATATATATATATATATATATATATATATATATATATATATATATATGTTTAGAACCTCTGTCTCAAGATGATTTATAGAGAGATGCAAATCCACATTTTGAGGCAAGATTTTTTGGGGGTTTTGTTTATTACAGCTTTACGTCATGTTACAGCATCACGTGTCATGTTACAGCATCACATCATGTCACAGCATCACATCATGTCACAGCATCACATCATGTCACAGCATCACATCATGTGACAAAAAGGACAAACTAAAATATGAAATTCTTCACCCTCTTGTACGGAGTGTTCAAGCTCTGTTGTCTTCGTAATATCTCGATCGCCGTGTCTGTGTAATACCACGAGACGTCTTCCTCTGTATCATTGTCATCTTGAACCTGTGGGTTCGTGTCCTTGTCTTCTGTGGCTGGTGGAGGAGAACAGATCAGTCATGCCGGCATATAACCAGACCCTAACATTGTAGAGAGAGAAGGACCCCATTCCCACACTTCCTCGCCCCCACACCCAACACTCATCTGTCTGGCTCGTCCGTTTTTCTTTCGTGACGTTCTTGGGTTGTCGTGAACACACACACACACACACACACACACACACACACACACACACACACACACACACACACGACACAATCAGAATGTTATTTCTCAAGGAACTTTAAGTGATACTTGCAAAACAACGATACGTGATCATGAAGGCGACAGAAGCACTATTGGATCATCACATTTACTGCTTTTTGATTGCTCTTTGTGTGTTACGAGGAGAGTGGGTTTTAAACTTGTCTTGCCCCGTCTCTCAACATTGTCTTTACTCCTATGAGTGTACACACACACACACACACACACACACACACACACACACACACACACACACACACACACATACACACTCACACCTTTAAGGTTAAGCCAGGTACCCATTTATCGGATAGCCCCAAGGGGAAGATGAACAGCTGGGATGCGCTGTGGACCGATTTCCGCGCCCAGGATTCGAAGCGACTTCCTCACTCATTCTCTCCTTATGTGCAAACCATTTCAACACACCCTCTTCAGCCCTCTTAACCACATTCTTTTTTTTCTATTGTTACCACATCTTTCTCTTACCCTTTCGTTCCCTACTCGATAAAAACCACCTCACGCCTCACAGTGTCCTCAACCATCTCATTTCCAGCGCATCCACCCTCCTCCACACAGCCTTATCTATATATTTATCTACATCTATCTATCTATCTATCTATCTATCTATCTATCTATATATATATATATATATATATATATATATATATATATATATATATATATATATATATATATATTGTATCAAAGTAGGTGTACGATTCATCTAATGGTCTGGTTAGTTTCCATCTGGCCAGGCCAGCTGGGTCACAGGTGGCTCACCGAGAGACGCCCACCTCGCGCCCCACACGTATAATTAACCAGTTACCTGCCGTCGTCCATCACCTGAGCAAGGGAGGAGGTGGAGGGATGGGGGAGGGAGGGTGGGAACTACGACGCTTAGTCGTCGTTTGGAGAGAAGCGACCGGACGGTATAATTGGGGGGGTGGGGGGGGGGGGGGGGAGGAGGAGGAGGTTGGTGGGGTGGGGGGGGGGTTGAGTTAGGTGGGGTAGGGGGGGGGATGATGATGATCTAACGATGGTTGTTCACGCCGTTGTGATTGTCATAGGGTCATTGTGGAATGGTGTTGTGTTGGGTGGGTCTCTCTCTCTCTCTCTCTCTCTCTCTCTCTCTCTCTCTCTCTCTCTCTCTCTCTCTCTCTCTCTCTCTCTCTCTCTCATATGGGCTTCCGCTGTGTAGTCGTTAGCGTTGCTGACCATGGTTCACGCTGGGGGCCCGCCAAGCGCCGGTGGGAGGGTTGGTAGGTTTGTCGAATCTCGGGCGTTGGTAGTCGACCCTACCCAAAGTTGCTCCAGCTGTTCATCCTCTCCTCTCGGGGCTGGTCGATATTTAGATCACTGAGGCTTTGTGTGTGTGTGTGTGTGTGTGTGTGTGTGTGTGAGTGTGTGTGTGTGAGTGTGTGTGTGTGTGTGTGTGTGTGTGTGTGTGTGTGTGTGTGTGTGAGTGTGTGTGTGAGTGTGTGTGTGTGAGTGTGTGTGTACGAAGTCAAGGTTAAGGAGCAACGCGAGAGAAAACGTGTGGGCTCATAACACACACAATCAGTACTCACAAGCGGCTCATCACATACTCACATGAGAAGGTCAGTGAAGCGAATTCCAAGAAGAGCCAGAGAGCGAGCGAGCGAGCAGGGGGAGGACAATTACCTGGGGAGACGCGGCCTCCATAATGGAATGCAAGAATGTTTAATTCAACACTGTAACGCTGCAAGATGATTTGACTAGCAAGTCATGCGCCACAGAGAGGTGATGGCTCGTACAGTATTGTCATACTGCACAAAAGAGTCATTAAGATGCATAACGATCTATGATTGTAGTCTACCTACCTCTTTTTTTTTTTTTTGCATCACATATAAACATCAACAAAACTCGGCGCTCAGATGCAAACAGGACCAACAAAGACAAAGATCACACGCTAAGTTGATATTTTTTAAGGTAAAATCTTCACTTATTTTCGTGGACTGATCTCAGGTATAGCGACATAGGCTTGATGGGATCAGATAAGAACAGTATATAGAAAATAGAAAAGTTTAATGGATCTTCTCAGTCTTTTGAGAGTCATAAGAAGCGGGTCATACATTGTTCTTATATCTCACAGGGGAGAGACATGATATATATAGTGTGTGTATGTGTGATTATTACACGAAAGTGCACTTGGGAACTTAACGTATTTCATTACCCCGTGGATTAGAAGGAATGTATATATATATATGTGTGTGTGTGTGTGTCTCACATTACATCTTTCCACCCATCTATTTCCTCTTGTCCATTTTAGCAGTCACAGCTCAGCAACAAGGGAGCTGTGGCCACGGTTGGGTGGCTGGGCTTGATGTCATTAACATACACAAGAAACAGTTGACTCCAAGGTTGCCGGGCTGTAAATTGCCATATATGTCAACCTGGCCAGCGAGAGAGTTGTCAACCTTGGGACTATTTTCGCCTTGCTCTTGTCTTTTGGTTTGTTTTTCTATTGTTTGCCAGCAACACCAGTGACACCACTAGTGCTCGGGGTCTCAACCACTCGTATAGTTTTCTGTGTTTTTGTGAGTGGAAGAAAACGGATAGTGGGTTTCAAGTCTTCTGAGTAAAGGTTTCCATGTGGGTTTCTTTTTTTTTTTTTGACCCCCTCCCTCATGGATTCTAAGGTTTTTACACTATTTTTTTTGTCTGACAAAAGAGCTGTTGTTGCTTTGTCGAACACAAAAACACTAGTAAACATGTACATAAAAAACAGTCACACACATTACAACACATGGAGAAAAATATATGAATTTTTGTACTTGTAAATATGAATGAAGACGGTATAACTCACGCACATGTAAGTGATTGTAAACCGTTTATGTAAGTACATGTAAGTGCACACTTGCACGCGTGTATTTTACGAATGTAAGAACGTGTGCATATATTGAGAGAGACGCTTGTCTGTACGTGTTAACATTTTATTATGTAACAAAACGTGTATATTATCGTTAGATGTAAAACACACACACACACACACACACACACACACACACACACACAGGAACATCCATGGTGTACTTTTTAGTGCCTCCGGCCATGCTTCACACACGTTCCCGCCTCGGTTCGAATCCTTTCTGCCATAGTCCTGCCCACAGCCACACCAGCTCTTCATCCTCTCCCCTGAGTACGTATATACAAGGTTAGGAGACGGGGCAACACAAGGGTAAGATGTCTCTCCCAGTAAGACACAAGTTGGAATCTCATACAACACCACGAGTAACATGCCACATGTAGACGTGTTTAGTCGCAATACTAATGTGAAATACTTTATAAGCTGGTTTTATGGTGGCGTAACACCATTTTTAGTAATGTTAAGTAAGTACACCGTGCAAAGCTTACGTTTCACAACTCCTCTTTCACATATTTCAAACATTTAGAAAATGTTTCGTTTACCCGCGTAGCAAAAAGAAAAAAAAGTTTGTATTATATTACCCTCGTAGTAGAAACGTTTATATTATATTTTCTGTGATGTTGCTGTTTTCTAAATGCAACTGAGTGAGCGGCCGTCAAGCGATATGCAAATGAAATTATGGATTCGAGTGGTAAATCACCACAACTGAAGGATAAGGAGGGAGTTAGAGAGAAATTCTCTCATGATATACGAAGAGAAAATTCCACATTGGGTCGGTACTTGATATATGTTATAGAGGTATGGAAATCTTGCTGCATCCTTCACGACTCTCTGACATATATGGCGGTATAAGGGGGGTTAGGGATGTGGGAGATATAGGATGATATATGACTGCACTGTAGGTGACCTGGGATGGCTGATGATGATGATAGCTCCTGATATAGGAAATTGAAGGGATGACATGTGATGATGAGTGAGATACGATCATTGTCATGATTTTCCCTGGTAGATGATATATATATATATATGTGTGTGTGTGTGTGTGTGTGTGTGTGTGTGTGTGTGTGTGTGTGTGTGTGTGTGTGTGTCCCCTAACTCCGCCTGCAAACGACGTCATTGCAAGTCAGGAGTTTCCGTCAGTATACAGAAGACAGTACAACGTTGTTGAGAATCTTTCAGCCTCAAAGGTGGCCCACCTTACCCTAGGAGCTCCCTGATGAAGCGCAGCGCCGAAGCCCCAGTACCCCTTGAATGGGGTCTTGGGTCTATCACAGCTTTTAGGAATCAGACCACGTCCGCTGGGCTGGATAACAGACCTCGAAGTGTGGTGATGTATGTATGTGTCTGTGTAGTGGGTGAGCGTAGACCAATGGAGAAGTCCAATATGAAGATGTATTTTGGCCACGAGAAGGGGATGGGTGGGCCCTCTAGCATTGAGGGTGAAGTGGTAATTGTACGTGCTAGAGAAATATGGGTGGGTGGCAGCCAGAATATATACCTGTAGACTAGTGATGCGTAGACACTGCAGAAACTATATAGAGAATAGCATACGAGGCAGCAGTACACCAGTACCATTCGCCCAAGTGAAGACAAAGGAGAACAAAGGAGAGCGAGATGTGGTGTGGTGATTGCTGTCTTGTATTTTTCTGCCTAGCGAACAATTCCCCGAGCGACTTTTCTTTTTTGTACCTCTCTGTAGCGAACACACGTGTTCAGCGAAGAGTCATTCAGCGAAGATCCCTTCTGAGTGGAGGTCTGTACCCAGCAGCCATTTATCTCAGCGAACTCTTTTATCCAGCGAGCATTCTTTCCTTTACAATATTATTCATGCACTCTCGTATTTTATCCCTTGGAATCATCATTAAATCTCTGCACTGCAGCACCCAGAAGCCTGGAAATTACCAGCCGATCGTACATGACGAGGAAATAAGTCGAGAAAAAACCCTGGTGTGACCGCCAGCCTCTGCAGTATTGGGGGATTTTTGGGTGTTACTTTCTCTTCGCGTCCAGATCCCCCTTCATTTACATATCCCAGGACGAGGGAAGCTTTTCGGCTTCGCTGGTACCCGGTGCCGTCATATGCAGCTCTGTGCCTCTCTCTCTTCTTGTGTATGCAAGAAGACACACACACACACACACACACACACACACACACACACACACACACACACATATATATACACGAATTTAGTGCATATGAACACGGACTTTCGCAGAACACATGATGGGGTCCAACAGCAAATGTTCTGGGTTGGAATCCTTGCTGTTGGAGGGCATTATATATATATATATATATATATATATATATATATATATATATATATATATATATATATATATATATATATATATGTATATATATATATATATATATATATATATATATATATATATATATATATATATATATATATATATATATATAAGGCTTTACGAGTCACCTTCAGCGAGGTTAGGTTGTATATCTTCGTCAGTTGGCGAAAGGGAATGTCCCTCATCTCCCTGCTTTTGATTGGAGGGCAGCCTTGAAACTGCTGGAGCCCCCTTAAAAGGGGACTTTCTTGGCTGTCGTTCAACAGTTACTTTAAGTCTGCAACGAAGGTGTTCCCCCCTCCCCCCCTTGGTAAAGAACCAGTTTTACCAGGTTGTTTGACGCTGTGGATCTGCATTTGTTATTCGTCGAACGACATCAACAGGCCTGGCTCGCCTTGGCGAAGACCATCCTTATTAAACGAAGCTGTCCAATGGCATCGCTCCTCAGGAAGGCCCACTACCGTCCTGGCGAAACATATTGGCAAATTTGGTGGTGTCCAAGTTAGCTCAGATTGGTACGTGAAATGGGAAGAGCAAAATTCTGACCTTTGAACGAGTAGGACCTGAAAGGCTATCAGGACCTAAAAGGCTATCAGGACCTGAAAGGCTATCAGGACCTGAAAGGCTATTAGGACTTTAAATGCTATTAGGACTTGAAATGCCAGTAGGACCTGAAAGACCAGTAGGACCTGAAAGGCTATTAGGACCTGAAAGGCTGTTAGGACCTGAAAGGCTATTAGGACCTGAAAGGCTATCAGGACTTGAAAGGCTATCAGGACCTGAAAGATTATATCATAATTCAATAAAGTCTACCAAGTGATTGTTTCCACTCACACGTAGATGCACTCAAGGGCAGTTACCAAGCAAATTGCACTTTGAAAGCATATTTAAACCCGGATTGTTTAAACTCGACGCTTTTGGTCTTCCGCTCTCTGCAGAAGACTGAGACTCAATCATACCTCTCTTTCCCTGATATTGCTATATATATTGCGACTTTAAGTGGTATTATCCTGCACATGCAGCAGTGTTTCATACACAGCAATATGCTGCGAGATAACAGAATTCTATTTTGCAACTGTACACTTATGTACGAAAGATGGACAACATGAAGTTCAATATTTTGCCAGCACACACACACACACACACACACACACACACACACACACGGGACATCATGTCTTTAGGGATTTCATTGGAAGAGAATACATTAGAGATCAGTGAAATCCCATAATCTGGAGGGATTAACTGCCCCTAATAAGATTATTCTTGTTCGTTTGTATCAACGTTTGATATCCTGTGGAGATTTTAGGAAATCCTGTCTTAGTACTTGACGTGTGGTTGAAATGTATTCATGTAACCAGTCACGTATGTTGAATATTAGTTATAGTACTTGACGTGTGGTTGAAATGTATTCATGTAACCAGTCACGTATGTTGAATATTAGTTATTTACGAACCATCATATGATAAGAAAAAAAGAAGCTTTTAGCGTATGACGTCACGGTCGGGGTATTGTTACATTAAATTGGGTGATTTCGTGGCACGTTAAGTGCTCCATTCATATGATCGGGTAAATTGCTCACGACCTCATCGCATGACCTGCCTTGGTCATTTGGCTGATTAATAACTATATCACTCCTTCCTAGTTATCACTATTGATCCACTGGCCTCACGCGACGATGTGGGATGATCAAGTTAGAGATTGATACCGACAAGTTCCATGACGATGATCAATCAAGTCTCAGATGATCATCTTAGGTTAATCAGCTTTTCGATTAATTGTCAACGTATTGCAAACGGGTGATGTGAGTCGGTGTGTTTGACGACCGCGTTCATGTGATGATCAGCTGATATGCTGATCAGCTGATCTGGTGATCAGCTGATGTGATCATCAGCTGGTAAACAGTCACACGGCGCTTTAATCACAATACGAGCAGCTGATGTAATCAAGTTTAATCCCGGTAATCGGGCGGCGCTTCGTGAATTGTCACGCCTCGGCTTGGAGAGGGATGGTTAAGTGGAAGGACCAATCAAGGGAAATGGAAACTGTAGCTAATGACGTGGTATACGAATATGGTTTTCACAGCATTACCGGGAAAAGGCCAGAGACTCACTGGTCGTCGTCTACCAACAACCCGGAATTAACAGAGATGATCGTGCTGGTGGAGGATTACCTGACTGATAGCTTAATTTTGGCTTATCCGATTTCCATTATTACTCCCGCCAAGTAGGTACTTTGATCCAAGGGAATAATTGACTCAGTGGACTTAAGTGATTACTTATGCCTAAGTCACACAGTAAAGACTTCTCTGTAATCTGTATTTATTTCAGGGTTCACTTTGTTTCAGAGAGTCTTGTTTACTTAAACTCCGTTTTCTTTACCTAAGTTGACATCTAATTCCAATTCTCTTTGGCTTCGATCATTGAGTCAGTCCCCCTGCGTTTGCAGTTGTGTTGTGTATCAGGCCACGATCCCCGCCAGCCAGCGCGGGAATGGCCTCTTAAACGCTCTAAGATGTAAAGGTACGAGGACAGTGTTCCTACACAAGCTCATTTACATACATGTCATTAACCTTTTCGGTACGTTTTGTGGAGAGGAGGAGGAGGAGGAGGAGGAGGTCGAGGTCATCACTTGAACACCCCCTTTAACACCACGCTCTCTCCTCCTCCTCCTCCTCCTCATCCTCCCCCTCCTCCTCCTCCTCCTCCTCCTCCTCTCCTCCTCCTCCTCCTCCTCCTCCTCCTCTTCTGCCTCTTCCTCCTCCTCCTCCTCCTCTGCCTCCTCCTCCTCTTCTGCCTACTCCTCCTCCTCTTCTGCCTACTCCTCCTCCTCTTCTGCCTCCTCCTCCTCTTCTGCCTCCTCCTCCTCCTCCTCCTCCTCCTCCTCTTCCTCCTCCTCTTCACCACCCTTCGTCTACACATATGGCTCTCGAGAGGCCCCCAGTTCATCGTGGTTGAGGTAAAGCAAGTCTCATAGTATTAAGGTCAGGCCGGTGCTTGAACTGGCTCGCATGGGGTTCGAACCAGACCGTGGTTGTGGTTGTGGTGATTTGATTAACCACGGGATTATGGTGATTCACAGATGCTGATCATTGTTAGCAGGAGTGATTAAGCCTTGTTACAGGTTGTGGTAGCATACCCATCATGGTAGAATGGTCATTCAAACCCTATATATATATATATATATATATATATTGACCAGGAGGATGTGTGTGTCGGAGGTGGGGGGAGCGAGGAGGGGGGGGAGACCGGGTTGGAGGTGGAAAGATGGAGTGGGGGGGGATTTTGTGTGATCGGGGCCTGAGCGTGCGGGGGGGTGAGGGGAGGGCGGGGAATAGAGTGAATTGGAGCGGTGTGGTGTACGGGGGTTGACGTGCTGTCGGTGGATTGAACCAGGGCGTGTGGGGCGTCTGGGGTGAGCCGTGGAAGGCGGTGTGGGTATGTATATTTGCGTGTGTGGACGTGTGTATGTACATGTGTATGGGGGGGGGTTGGGCCATTTCTTTCGTCTGTTTCCTTGCGCTACCTCGCAAACGCGGGAGACAGCGACAAAGTATAAAAAAAAAAAAAAAAAAAAAAAAAAATATATATATATATATATATATATATATATATATGTATATTTTGCGTGTGTGGACGTATGTATATACATGTGTATGGGGGTGGGTTGGGCCATTTTTTTCGTCTGTTTCCTTGCGCTACCTCGCAGACGCGGGAGACAGCGACAAAGCAAAAAAAAAAAAAAAAAAAAAAAAATATATATATATATATATATATATATATATATATATATATATATATATATATATATATATATATATATATGTACAGTGAATTCGGGTCACTGCTTCTGCCAAGACATCTCTGCTCCTGTATTAAGCTAATTCGTCGAGTTTTCTTAGCCATAACACAAACATTCAGAGCCAGATTAGATTTCCCAAGAGGCTCAGCATCGAGAAACTGTCAGAAGGCAGTGTGGGTGTGTGAGAGAGAGAGAGAGAGAGAGAGAGAGAGAGAGAGAGAGAGAGAGAGAGAGTAGAATACGAAGGAAATGTGAGATGAACTTACGGACCAACACACACACACACACACACACACACACACACACACACACACACACACACACACACACACTGTACAGCCAGCAGGACTCCAGGTCGTAAAAATAGGCGTATGACACGCCCGAATATCGACACGTCAAACTATGAAAGTAAGGATCATGCCCTGGGTGTTTATGGCTCTCTCTCTCTCTCTCTCTCTCTCTCTCTCTCTCTCTCTCTCTCTCTCTCTCTCTCTCTCTCTCTCTCTCTCTCTCTCTCTCTCCCTCCCTCTCCCTCTGTGTGTGTGTTTGTGTGTCCGGTGTCATTCCAGTCTGTTGAATTAGACACGTCTGAAGTGTGAACTCGCCCCATTTTCTCCAATTAGATACACATCAGTTGTGAACCACTTATCCCATTTTCTCCGCACTGCTGTGAATGATACCGTTACCAGCATCACATTAAACCCCCAATTAGGCCAACCAGGTTGAGTCATCGTTGTCGGCTGCTGGTGTCTTACCTGGTCTCATCTGAGAGAGAGAGAGAGAGAGAGAGAGAGAGAGAGAGAGAGAGAGAGAGTAGAGTAGAGTAAGAAAGCTAAAAAGTGAGAGAAAAAGGAAAGAACCAAAGAGCGAGACAGACAGAATGAGAAAGAGAGAACGGTGTAAATGTAAGAAGAAAAAGAGGAAGAGGAAAAAAAGAGAGAGAAAAAAACGAGAAAGTTAGGGAATGAGTAACAACCCCCAACTAGTATGAAGGAGTAAGACCTGTTCTGGGGTGTTCTCTGGGGGGGTGGCTGTTCTGGGGTGTTCTCTGGGGGGGTGGCTGTTCTGGGGTGTTCTCTGGGGGGGCTGTTCTGGGGTGTTCTCTGGGGGGGGGCTGTTCTGGGGTGTTCTCTGGGGGGGTGGCTGTTCTGGGGTGTTCTCTGGGGGGTGGCTGTTCTGGGGTGTTCTCTGGGGGGAGGGATACAACCCCATGACAGATACCTACACTCCCAGCAGAAGCAGCCACCCCAGGCATCACTCTCAGGGTTCGCTGCTCGCCTCTAACCCTCCCTCCCTTCCTCTCCCACTTAGGGGTCAAGGCGTCCATGTCTCTCTCTCTCTCTCTCTCTCTCTCTCTCTCTCTCTCTCTCTCTCTCTCTCTCTCTCTCTCTCTCTCTCTCTCTCTCTCTCTCTCTCTCTCTCTCTCTCCAGGTCAGCCAGCCAGCCAGCCACGACCTTAATGTTTGACACACGAGAGAATGATATAATGACACGATTGTGGGAATATGTGAGGTTAGGCCAGTGTTTCAAGTACGTTGGTGCATATATATATATATATATATATATATATATATATATATATATATATATATATATATATATATATATACACACACTCTATGAGGCCACGGGAAAATGAAACACGATAAGTTCCCATGTGCACTTTCGTGTAATAATCACATATATATGTTGTGGAGAAGTTTAGCTGTAACCAAAGCTATACCTCTGTGCTCAGCTGTATGTCTCGCCGTCGAATTTCAGTAAGCGTAATCAGAAAAACATTTTTTTTTTCGGGGTATTCATTTGGATATGAGGAAAAAGAGGGCCACGTGCCTCCATGGCAGATGATTCATATTTAATTAAATGTCGGATGAGTTTCGCTCATTACGGGTTCATTTTGGACACTTCGGAATGCCAAGGACATTGTCATCACGTCATCTGTGACCTGGGGTCATTTAACAGTAGGCAAGGGCGATGGGGGCATGAGAGTGTCAAGTAAATGAACTCAAGGCAAAATTGTGACATCGTAAGTGTCTTTTCCCATAGTTTATACCCGGGAATGACGACAGAAACCTGCTTGGGGTTCATATTACTGTGGATGACAGAGAGAAGAACACATCCTCATCCCTCACTTCCCCATGACTTAATCTTTGACTCCTTCTTGACTTAACAACTCACACATGACACCCAGCAAGATCTTTGACACCTGACACACACAGAGAACACGACACGATCATCTGGTCAGAGGAAAAATAGCGATCGCGTAAATTTTTAAGAACACTTTTGGCGCCATTATGTACACATACATCAACACCTACCAAGACATGGCTGTAATACCTCTTTGTTTCTCCTCCAGTTCCTTTGAACCGGAGAATTATCTCGCGCCGTCTCTTGAGAAAGCTGAGAGACTCATTGACCCCTGTCCTCACCTCAGCGTCGTATTCGTTACGAAGGCCTTATCTCATAATGTAGATATTCATGGTTGACCAACTTGCGTGAATCATACGGGTATATATATTCAGGTTCATACGAGTGTATATATTCAGGATCATACGAGTGTATATATTCAGGATCATACGAGTGTATATATTCAGGATCTTACGGGTGTATATGATTGTGGAATGAACTGGAATATCGAGGATTGACTTTTTCAACACAGTGACTGAGGGAGCGAGGGAGCGAGCGCTTGCCGGAGTGAGTTACTGTGACCCTCCGGTCGTCACTCATGCCGTCCCGCCTCAGTGCTCACACTAATGTGTGGACAAGAGTGTGTAGTGTGAAGCCACTGTAACGCTCCTAGTGTGTAGCACGATAGAGAGGCGTCACTCTTACTCCCTCCACCCCCAACCCGTACCTCCACACACTCACCTCTGTGGGAACCAAGCGTGACTTTTGTGTCTGGTATGAAGCGTTCTTGAGAAGAAGTTGTTGAAAGAAAATGTTGAATGAAGTTGTTGAAAGAAGTTGTTGAATGAAGTTGTCGAAAGAAATTCTTTTACTGAGAGACATTTGGGAGTGAGAAGATGACGGTTCGTCCTTGGTCGCACTCAGAAACCGTTCACTTTGAGACCATCCTCATCACAGGGACGGTGTTCTCTGCGACTAGAAAACGTTCTCCAATCCCATTCTCCCAGAGCCAGCCTCCTCTTTCAGCCTCGTCTGTCCTGACTGTAAAGTACCCCTGAAGCCATCTCCAGACGCCTGACCTGTCCCACTCTGATGGCTGTATAGATATGGCACGACCCTGTGCCTCAAGGTCGTAAAGCCACAGCCAAGTCGATTGATTTTCGACCTTTACTGATAGAGCTTCTGCTGTAAGAGTATAGACGACTTGTTGCCCGCCGCGGTATGGACATTCCAACGGTGTCTTCAGTTCGCGTGTGATCCGTCGCGTGGAATCGTCTGTATCGTTTATACTTTTTTTTTTAAAGGATCGAGAGTCTCTTGTTTAACTGGTGATGGAGCGCCTTGGTTGAGCCAGCAGCCTCAAGGAAGCTTCTTCCACATGATCTGATTCCTTCTAAGACATTCCAACTGTCGTCCTCAACTCCCGGGACCTGACCCTCTTCTCAACACTCTCTCCAAGAACCCTCTAAGCAACCTCTCCATCCCATCCTCCCTCCATAACCTCTCTCTCTCTCTCTCTCTCTCTCTCTCTCTCTCTCTCTCTCTCTCTCTCTCTCTCTCTCTCTCTCTCTCTCTCTCTCTCGTCATTTAAAAAAAAAAAAAAACGCCATAAGGATCAGCGTGGGGAACTTTGACACGCGAGGAACGACTGGTATTTTAAATGACACTTTTTCTTTTAACTTCAACAAGTAATTT
This sequence comes from Panulirus ornatus, assembly GCF_036320965.1. NCBI lineage: Eukaryota > Metazoa > Arthropoda > Malacostraca > Decapoda > Palinuridae > Panulirus > Panulirus ornatus. The sequence continues at coordinate 3,465,811 of NC_092290.1, read as the reverse complement.
CCTTACAGTGATCACTCAGAGTGACCTTAGCGTCTGGTTGTGATGTACCGGTCATGATGACCAGGGTTCGACGTGAACACAAAAGTGGAGACACATGTAGTGTAAATAGGAACGTGTTATTGATGGGTGTACGAGAGAGCTTGATGTGTGTGTGTGTGTGTGTGTGTGTGTGTGTGTGTGTGTGTGTGTGTGTGTGTGTGTGTTATATCCCTTTTTTGTGGTGGTTGAGAGGGGGAGGGAGGGGGAGGAGGCGAGACAAAACACCGACCCTTCTGGGTCGAAGAGTTAGGGAAGGTTGTTATCAAAGGGTTAGAATTACTTTTTGTTGGAGGGGGAGAGAGAATGTTCGGTTAACGAACAGCGATGTTCAGTTTTTTTCCTCCCCTTCTCCCCATCTTTCAGAACATGGGAGTTAAACACATGTCGTCATAAAACGGGGAGATAAATGCTCCCCAAATTATAGACGGCAGATCTGTCATGCGCGTAAGAGGATCTTGTAAGATCATAAAAAGATGTGTTAACAGAGACGACAAGTGGAACGGAGGTTGTACAGCCGAGCAAGGAACAGATGTACAGAACAAGGAACCGGTGATGGCACGTCACTGAAGGAACACCAGAACATAGACTGGAACATGGACTGGAACATAGACTGGAACATGGACTGAAACATAGACTGGAGCATGGACTGGAACAAAGACTGGAACATGGACTGGAACATGGACTGGAACATGGACTGGAACATAGACTGGAACATGGACTGGAACATGGACTGGAACATGGACTGGAATATAGACTGGAACATGGACTGGAACATGGACTGGTTGAGGATCGAAGTAAGAGAGGTGCATCTTTATGAGTAAATACAAGACTTGAGGAAGCCAGACGGTCATTAAAGCTGATTGGAATTAGTGATGTTGTTATATGCATATGATGCAGGGATGATAGCTACCCTAAATTGGAGAATAGTCATTGATTACATGTTCATATTAAAGAATATTGAAAGAATCAGTTAGTTTTTAGATAAAAATGAACCACCGTGGTGTAGCGGTTAGCGTTGCTGACCCAGATGCATACGCTGGCCGCCCGGGAGTCAAGTCCGCCTGGGTTCGAATCCTGGTCGCGGCAATCAGTCCACAGTCGACCCAGCTGTTCATATTCCCCTAAGGGCTGGTCGATGATATGTGTACCTGGCTTAGGCTGGGGTATAATATATATATATATATATATATATATATATATATATATATATATATATATATATATATATATATATATATATATATATGATATAGGATTGAATAGGGCATTCATTGCCGTCTCAGTTAACATAAGCAAGAGATACAAATTGAGATCACAGTAGGAAGGTTGTGTTTGCTTGGCTAAGTCTGTTTGGGAACGATACCAAGCCGTACAGAAGTCTTTTTGAAGGTGACAAATTAATGTAACAGAGCAGCTTTGTACAATAGGGATGGTGGGACCTGGGATGCGAGACCTGCGAACTCGAGAAGAATATGAGATATCGAGGACACTGGACGGGAAAGTTGATGGTAAAAGACATCATTCATCACATCTAATGAGGTATATGAGGTAGAGTACAGACGATGCTAATGTATGCTAATGTAACACAGGTCTGTTACAAGATTTATGTGACAGGGACAGATGCGCTGTGGTGGTGTCTTGTGTGAGAGATTGGCTTTGGGAGAGTTAGATTACGTCGAGGCGTGAGTTAACCAGAGAGAGACCATGTCACTCTATACTGTATTAAGGCGCTTAATGATCCCAACGTGATTATCATAAGTAGAAGGTACCCCCCGCCCCCCCCACCTCCTCTCCCTGTAATTGTATTGTAGTGACGTGATTAGAGGGAGGTGTAGAGGAAGGAGCGGCATGAGTGTAGAGTGAGAGGACAGAGCGATGGGATACGTGTTTGAGGGTAGAGTGAGAGGACAGAGCGATGGAATACGTGTTTGAAGGTAGAGTGTTTGGGTAAATTGGTAGCAATCTTACTGTGTAAGGAGAGGGAGTTTTGCATGGGTCGTTGCTCGCATACCTTAGGAGAAACCTAGTTTCTGTTACGGCCACCGTGGCTGATTGGTGCAGCAGTACGCTTGCAGACATCGTTGGCCCTGGGTTCGATCCGCTCTCCAGGACTATTTTCCTATGATGGACCGATCGACCTGGAGACTCGCGATCCCTTACAAGGTTTCCTGAAGAAGAGAAATGTCATGGAAGGCCACACGTCGAGAGTCGTCCAATGGCCTTGATAGACTCTTGTATCCTCGTGGCTTCATCCTGAACTCCTTCTCCCCAAGTTCAGGCTGAAGGAGAGAGAGAGAGAGAGAGAGAGAGAGAGAGAGAGAGAGAGAGAGAGAGAGAGAGAGAGAGAGAGAGAGCAGTAAATCATGATTCCTACGCCCTGCTCGAGGTCAGGCCTGTGTGACCTGCGGTATGACCTCACGCCCTAGCTGGGGACTCCTACGTCCCTTACCTCCGGATCAGGAGGTCATGGTGGGCGAGGGATTGGACCAACTCACAGGTCAGGTTCCGAGGAATGGAATTTCCTCGATGACTGTCATCATGAACAGTATTATTACCATCATTGACTGCCTCTGTCATTGTATCATCATAGGAAAAAAAACTTTTTTTTTAACCAGTTGGAACTAGAGAGTTCCTTCTTCATCCTAAGTAATGAATCCTTTATCTAGATCCTAGGATGGACAAAGGGCTTCAACAGGAGTGGTGCCTGGAAAAGCACCATCCTGGAAAGGCATAACTCGTAGGGCAAGTTATGATAATCTCTTTTCTCCTCGGCTATTGTGGTCAGGAGTTATACCATTGTATTAAACCTTGAGATTAACTTCAGCTAATATTCATGTTTCATGGTACGAAAATCTAAGCCGACGATCTTTTTTTCTTTCTTTCTTTCTTTTTTTGTTGTCATTTTACTGGAGTAAATAACTACCATTAGAGGACATCAGCTGTTCAGCCATAACATGGAAATCACAGGTTGAGAGAAGCTTTACATGCTCCAGTGATTAACCCACCACCACCTCACAACTACCACACCACTACCACACCACTACACCTCTACCACACTACCACACAACCACCACACAACCACCACACCACCTGAGGGAGAGACCTCCTGGTCGAGAACCTTTTACAAAAGGGAAAGTGTTTTTATTTTTTTTTTTTGTGTGTGTGTGTTTTTTTCCCTAAGGAGTGATGAGAGGATAAGGTCTCTGCCATAGAACCTTTGTGCCATAGAACCGGTTTAGCAGTGTACCATCTATATAGGGCAGCTGGAGCGTTGAGAGCAACAGCAGGAGGAGGAGTCGCAAGGCTGGGTTTGTCCCTGTGGTTCTTGGCCTCTTGGCTTGAAGGCTCGGTAATAAGTGTGAATATACAACACACACACTCTCTCTCTCTCTCTCTCTCTCTCTCTCTCTCTCTCTCTCTCTCTCTCTCTCTCTCTCTCTCTCTCTTTCTCACACTGTGACCCGAATGAGAACCCGTCTCTCTCCTCCTCCTCCTCCTCCCTACCTACCCACCTACCGGACCACGCCCTTGGTGGGTGTATCTTTGTCTCCATCAGATGCGCTCTGGCTCCTCGTAGGCTTAGACATTGTAGCTACATCAACCTCACCTACAAGATCTTTACTACTACTGCTACTACACCTACTACTACTACTACTACTACTACTACTACTACTACTACTACTACTACTACTAGTTTTACTCTGCTACTACTACTACTGCTACCACTTCTTCTACAACCACCACTAATAATGATAAAAATGATTATCATAACAATGATGATAATAGTAATGATAATTGTGCTAATGTTGATAATAATAATAACAATAATGAATATGATTTTCATTCTTAAGCAACGAGGTAGAATTCAAATCTGAGTCCTCAAGGAAAGACTCTTTTTTTTTTTCTTTGTTCCTTTTCTTCCTACTTTTAGAAAGGGATAATACAGGAGGGAAGGATATCCAGTCCCCTTTATGTAGGACACGCGGGAGATACGTGCGCAGTGTTCTGTACTACCATTCCCATATTATTATTATTATTATCATTATTATTACTACTACTACTACTACTACTACTACTACTACTACTATCATTGTTATTATCAAAGATTATAAGCCCTGAATACAGTCACGTCATACAACGTATGTATATTAAAATTTCCAATATATATATATATATATATATATATATATATATATATATATATATATATATATATATATATATATATATATATCCCCAGATAGTTGCACTCGGCCTCGTATCTGTGTAGATTCATTGTCCCCCTCCGCTTAGGTTGTGGTGTTAGTATGGGATAACTGGTGGCAGAGGGAGGTTATTATATTCCTTCACTCATGCCTGCCTCAGGGTTCGTGAAGAAGATGAGGAGGGCGCGTTCCAGCAGCGCCCCACCCTGCGGTACTCACGTACGTCGGAGGCTGGAAGAATTAAGATAACCATGGTCGCGGGTGGTTTGCATGTCACGGTGAGAGAGAGAGAGAGAGAGAGAGAGAGAGAGAGAGAGAGAGAGAGAGAGAGAGAAGATGCACACACACACACACACACACACACACACACACACAGTAATGACCTTGTGGGATGGGGAGTCATCCCCACCTCACAACCCCCGTCCCTCACCCCTCGCTAACGACTCAAAGGCCATTCCACCTGGTGTGAAGACGTTCTGTGGTCTTTACCAACCTGCCTTTACCAGTTCGATATAAGAAGACCTTCACCCACTCCTCCTCTCTTGAGATCTCGTTTGATGGAGTCCCCTCTCACATTTCTCACCACAGAGGAAGGAGAGAGGAAAAAAAAAAGGAGGATTATGGAGAAACTGGGTTTTTAGATAAGGTGTATCTGGGTTGCGTCTGGTGCGTTGGGAAATCCAATATGTAAATCGTTGAGAGAAATGACTATTGTATACCCGCTTGGTTTAATCCTAAGGTCATTACCGTGCATGATTTATGTAAATAGACCTTCACAAGGTCTGGTTGAAGACGTGATGTAAATCTCCAGAAATGTCGTCGTGAATAGAAAGCCCAGACTTCCCATATTCTCTGGAAACTAACGAATTTAAAAAGAGGTAATCTTTCCTTAACAGAAAACGGGGCTTTTATCGATTTTTGCTTTCTCCTTACCTTCAGCTTCTAAAAGTTGTATTTCCATATTATCCTTACGAAGTGATATCTTGTGTGTGTGTGTGTGTGTCTGTGTGTGTGTCTGTGTGTTTGTATGTGTGTGTGTGTTTCTGTGTGTGTGTGTTTCTGTGTGTGTGTGTGGGTGTGTGTGTGTGTGTGTGTGTGTGTGTGTAATAACCAATACTTTTGTGTAATGTAAGAAAATATCCCAATTTGAAACACACGTCATCTACTTGACCTCATTCTGACAACCCATCTGCTCCCCTGGATCACATGTGACCCCCATCATTGCACTGTGGTTTCGGCGGGGGAGGAAGAAAAGAAAAAGATATCTACTCAGATATCTGCCACACCAGGGCCCCTCCCTCACTCCTTCCCTACCACGATCATCAAACCCATCCATCACCATTCAATCACGGAATCCAACAGGCCACCAGCCCTCATCTCTCTCTCTCTCTCTCTCTCTCTCTCTCGTGGGAAGAGGTCGCAGCAGGAGGGTGGGTCTCGAACGCCACCTGTGACTCACTGATGATGAAAGCGGTGTTGTGGTGCTGAGGTGGGGGAAGAGGAGGAGGAGGAGGAGGACAAACCAACCCCCCCCTCCCCCCCTCCCCTCCCCCCCCCTTCCCCCTCCCTCCCCCCCAGGAGAAACAGTATCTCGTTTGAGCCTCCGGTGACGCAAACCCCCTTTGTGTTAGGATAAGGGAAAACGGCGTCTTCCAGAAAGCCTGGTTCCAGTCTGCCCCCTGCCCCAACACCTCCTCCTCCTCCTCCTCCTCCTGTGACCTCGAAGTGTGAGTGAAAGTTGTTGGGATAAGTCGAATGCTTCATATTTTTCTTCTTTTTTTTTTTTTGTCTGAGTTTCCTGTTGCACTGTGGTTGTTGGAGGTAACACACGACGTGCGTTCTAGTGACGAATTTTGATATGTGGCTTTTCTTATGTGTGCTAAAAAAAAAAGAAAAAAAAAAACAAGGGGCACTTCGTCTGTTGTTTCTGCAATCACATGAACTGAAGAATTCGGAAGAGCAAGACGAGGATGAGGGATTACGTGCAATTCTTCAGTCGTAAGAATATTTCACGAGTTTAGATTGAATTAATGCATTCTTTCTGTTGCATTTTCCCTCTATATTAACTCTACGTAAACTCCCTCTATATTAACTCTACGTAAACTCCCTCTATAAAAGGGGGAACACGTATGTGTCACGGAAATTTAGGGAAAGGGAATGAATTAAGGTAGAACCTTAGAGGGTTATGAGTTAAAACCTAACCCGAAAGAGTTATAAGTTAAGACAGAACCCTTAAGAGTTATGAATGAAGACCAACCCTCAAGAGTTATGAATGAAGACCAACCCTCAAGAGTTATGAATGAAGACCGACCCTCAAGAGTTATTAAGAAAGAACGAACCTTAAAAGGATATGAAGTAAGAGCGGGCCTCAAGCAGAATTCAAAAATGTATGAATGGAAAAGCAAAATTTTCTCTTCGTATCTGCCACATGGAAAATAGTTCAAAATCCTATGACCCTTGAGGTCATTTCCCCTCTGACATAGCTAGTGTGCTCTGGTCTTCCACATCCCGCAGACCACCGCCTTCCACGTCAACCCAGCACTCCCTCAGGGTCAACCTCTCCCCTTCCACGTCAACCCAGTACTCCCTCAGGGTCAACCTCTCCCCTTGCACGTCAACCCAGTCCTCCCTCAGGGTCAACCTCTCCCCTTGCCACCCATGTCAACGTCAGACCCACACATTAAACTGAAGGGGAAAACAGAATCTCTTTAAGTGTTGTCTATTTCTCTCTGCGTGATCGAGTCACAGCCCCTTGCTCTTCTCTCTTCCATGGGAGACAGATTTATAGCCTCTCACAATCACTTGTAACTCAGCTTTCTTAATGCTGGTACCTCCTTTGTTCCTGTCCTGTGTGTGTGTGTGTGTGTGTGTGTGTGTGTGTGTGTGTGTGTGTGTGTGTGTGTGTCCTGTGTGTGTGTGTGTGTGTGTGTTTCATTCGTCTCCCTATTTCCCTATTGACTTGCAAATACCAGTAACATGGTAGCACTGCTGTTGTTTCACAAGAACACTAACCAAAAAGCCATTTACAGAATTTGATCAAGAACCTTTTGCAGAATAAAAGAACCAAAAACATTTTAAGCGAAACGGAACAGTCAAGAATCACTTACAAAAAAGTAAAAGGCCCAATAGACATTTACACAATAATACTCATGCCATTTATGAAAATACAGCCATTTACCAAATGCAACAACCATGATATAACTCTAACGAGCTCTCCAGGCAGGGATACAGTTGGCCCCATTCATCCTCCCTCTTGGTCTTAAGATAGGGGCACAACTGACCCGTTCCTCATCTCCAGTGGTCACCAGGTAGGGGCACAACTGACCCGTTCCTCATCTCCAGTGGTCACCAGGTAGGGGCACACGTGAACCGTTCACCAACCACCCCACGCTTTTGGTCACTATGGAGGAACACGTCTAATCCATTTACCAGTTCCTTAGTAACTAGTTAGATGACCCGTTCGCTCGTTCCTCTGTTCACCAATATTGAGGAGGATTAGAGTCCCCGTATGATCAAGGAACCACATAATCCAATCCTACAGAGGTTGGTGTCCATGTTGCTAAACCCAGCCCTCAGACACAGCACCTTGTCTCCATGCATCTAGCAGTGGTCCTCACCTACGCTAATTGGTGCTTCGCAATTCCCCTCAGGTATGGTCTGGGAGGTGAGGATCTGTGTGTGTATGTGTGTGTGTGTGTGTGTGTGTGGTTGTGTGTGTGTGTGTGTGTGTGTGTGTGTGTGTGTGTGTGTGTGTGTGTGTGTAAATGATCACCTTTTTATACTTTACGTGGAGGGTAGGGAGTTTTACACTCATAGGGACCCCCATCTTCTATATTTCCCCCCCTTTCCTTCGCCATATATACGTATGTTTCTGAATTTACGGTTCATCTTCATATTTACCTCTTGGTATTTATGCTTCGAATCTACGCCTTTGCTGCTGAAGAAATGCTTTCTCACATCCCTCAGTGTTCACTGCTCTTGCCCAACTCTCAGTTGTGTTCTCTGGTTCTGGAGTCTCTACTGGTGTCTTAAGAGCTGCTCTGTGTGAACTTCGACGTGGCTTCGTACATATTCATCTGCAGTTTTAAAGATGCCTCCTCCACTTGTTTCCTCCTGTGTGGGTACACTGAGGTACACGTGCACGAAGGTAGTTTGAAACTTGACTTTAAAACACACTTTGTCTCGCTGACTATTCTTCTGACATGCTCTCTCTCTCTCTCTCTCTCTCTCTCTCTCTCTCTCTCTCTCTCTCTCTCTCTCTCTCTCTCTCTCTCTCTCTCTCTCTCTCTCTCATGTTTATATGATCCTCTCTTTATGTTTGTATGTAAGTGCATTCATATGTCTGTATATGTTTATGGACGTAAGCATCTACGAGTGTGCATACATATGTATGTTGGTATTTACGTAAAAATCCAGGTGTATGTGTACATATGTATGTAGGTATTTATGTATGAGAGAAGGGGAGAATTCCTGTACCTTGTGTGGCAGGAGCTGGGAACATTGCAAGGACATGAATGCCTCACTGGGTCGTCCTTTGTACATTCATGGACTCCCTGGCCTACATGGATGGGCCACATTATTCAGGAACCTCACCGCCCTCTCTCTCTCTCTCTCTCTCTCTCTCTCTCTCTCTCTCTCTCTCTCTCTC
>NC_092290.1:3449419-3451919 GCF_036320965.1 Panulirus ornatus | reverse complement strand
TAGATTACAGCGTGTCGGATCTCCTCTCTTCTTGTAAGATATGAGTTCGAACGTGATTCCATCTCTGCTCTATTCATACAGGGAGGTGATGGTGCAGTGGAATTATTACAGTGGCTCTTGTGTGTATAAAAGAAATGGGAGGGAGGTTCAACCCTCTTAGTCGTCCTTGAGTTTAGCGTCTTATGTATGATATAAACACGTTCAAATAACGAACATTATGGATGATCTCTTTAGTGGGAAATTTGCCAGTTCATATATCCAGGAGGTGGCAGATGATCTCTTTAAGATTAATCTTATCTTTTCTTCACCTCAAGTAAATAACGAGGTAACCAGTGGGCGAATGGGTCGTTTAGTTGATCACCTTGCGTGAAATTGGTTCATAGTGATCAGTCCGTCGATAATCACCAGACGCTGGTTTACGAGACGGTCGAATTGATAGTCCTGAAGACGATTGATGGATTGATTGAAGAACGAGTTATCCCTCGGAAGAATTTATCCCTCGTCAGCCTCGACCAACCACCTCCACGATGCCTCCTCCCCCGTCCGCGCCACACTCCACCACATCCCACCTCCACGATGCCTCCTCCCCCGTCCGCGCCACACTCCCTCACATCTCCCAAGTCATCATCCCCTTCAGGTCTCCGTGTGCCTCGTATTTCCACCCTCCTCCTCCTCCTCCACCTCCTCCTCCTCTTCCTGTCATTCAAACCCCCAACCCCCCCTCACGCAAGCAAGACGAAACCAGGTGGGGTTGCGGTTACATCCCCCCCCCCCCCCAACTACCACCACCACCACTGTGGTACAGAGGGAACTCTACACCTCCCTCCCGTGGCCTGGGAACTGGCTATACCACTCTAGGTATGCCGATCAAGGACAGTGTGTGTGTGTCATACCAGGTATGTCATGCAGTGACTTTCTCTTTCCCTTCCAACTGGTGTTTACAGCGATTGGCATGTACGCTTATCGTCATGTATATATACATATATGTGTATATATATTTACTAATAATCACAAGGAACATGGAACACGAAGGTTTCGAGCGCTTTCGTGATAATTCACGTCTTTAGGAAAACACGAAGATCACGAAAGTGCTCGGAGCTTCGTGTTTCATTTTCCACTGTCACGAATCCCGTATTCTTTCGTGGTTTACCTACACACACACACACACACACACACACACACACACACACACACATATTAGTGATGAATACATCTCTTATTGCTTCATACACCGTACATATACACGTGTTATCTAACCAATACCACTGTAGCTGTATCATAAACTAAGGGTGTATGAACTACAGGTAATTTATTTTTTGATGTTCAGTCAGGTCATAGAACGGAATTGTAGATATCTTTACGTTTCAGTCAACGCAAAAAATTTGTCGAAAAATATTAGATTTTCTAAAATTTGTCTTGTCGAAAAAAAAGGGATAAATTTTCTAAAATTAAGATTATCCACTTTTTCTGACCCAAACTTTCCGAGTGTTATAATTGACAACACTTAAGTCATTACTGTACTTTTGTCAAAAGTTTCAAGATTATGCGAAAGTTTGTCTCTCTTTCCAGAGTCTCTTAAGTCAGAGAATACATGTGTCAGTAACTCATGATGAAAGACGTGGACATTAGTATAGGAAAAAGGAGGCATTATGCAAATCACCATTCATAGTCGGTTTAGATTACTAGGTTAATGAGGAGGAGAAGGAATTATCATACAGAAAACGGGATGAAGAAGAAGAAAGCCATTAGATTAATATGAACGCACTCATTTATAGAACACATAATGGTAGTTGGGAATACAAACCGCTCGGCTGTGATCGCTAAGTGGTTAGCGTTCCCCACTCCCACGCAAAGGTCCCGGGTTCGAGTCCTTGCTGTTAGAGGGCGTTATGTGGTATATATATATATATATATATATATATAGATAGATAGATAGATATATTACAATTATCAGTTTCACATTTTGCGAGATAGCGTCATGGAGGTCACTTGGTTTCTGGAGGTCGTATAGATAAGGAACAGCGTCTGGTTTGACCGAAACCATGACGGCACAGCAGGTTTTTGGGGGTAGGGGGGATGGGGGGGTCACATAACCAGCCCCCATGTCAGTCCTCCTCCACCTGTGGTCAGAGGCAGTTTTTTGAGCGAGTGGCGGCGGGCGGTGGCGGGCGGTGGTGGAGGTGCATCGTCGCTCGGTACAAGCGTTCGTGGGCAGCATGTTGCTCCGGTGTCGAAAGTCGGTCCCATTACGGTGAGAGAATGTCGTCACGTCGACTGGGGAAGGTGGAGGAGGGAGTGTGATGATAAGACGAACCTGTACGATTTAAATGACACACTTTGGAGGCGAGTTCAAGACATGGTCGGGAACGAGTGGGATACGTGTTTTATTCAATGCCTCTCTGATTACCCGTATTGGGTCAAGCGGGGTCATGTCTAGTCTGAGTGAAGCTCCAGCAGGGTCATATATATATATATATATATATATGCCCTGAGGACGTGC
>NC_092290.1:3361919-3444419 GCF_036320965.1 Panulirus ornatus | reverse complement strand
TCATTTGACCTTGCCCAGAACATAGGAATGTTCGTGATTGACCTGACATGAGGGCAGGTGGCGTTGCCCCTACATTACGACCTCCTCTGTATTACGATGACCTGTATTACGACCACTTCTGTATTGCGATGACCTAAGTAGGTGTGTGTGTGTGTGTGTGTGTGTGTGTGTGTGTGGTGAGGTGTATAGAGACATTTGCGGTGTGACACATGACCCGACATTATTCCCAGGACAGTCTGGGTGTGGCTGGTTCAGCTCGGCCCATTTCCTTCAAGGTGTGGGTGGGGGACGGTGGGTTAGGGGGGGTGTGGATAATAAGGGGGTGGGGGGGAGGTCAGGGTGGTGCTTTGACAGGGTTAGGGGACGGGGGGGGGGTGAGGGTAATGACTGGCTTCGAACAGTGGAACCTGTTTAAGATGGTGGTGATTGTGGTGGTGTGTGGTGGTGTGGGGTGGTGTGTGGTGGTGTGTGGTGGTATGTGGTGGTGTGTGGTGGTGTGTGGTGGTGTGTTGTGGTATGTGGTAGCTGCCATAGGCAGATACATATATGCCCTTCAGGAATATAATACTCGTGCTTTCACCACATATTATTCTACATATGTATTAGACATCCAGGTATGTAGAATATCTACATATTTCAAAGAATGAGTTTTGGTACTCCCCTTTTATAAGATTTAAGTCCTTAAAGATATTTAGATGAAAGTTTGATATTTTGTACACCAAGGGAAGCAGAGTAATCAAATACCTTATCAAAGCTGATGATGTAATTCAATCGTGTTCGTAAGCAACGTAATCTAGCAGTTGTACGTTATAATTGATCCTTTACAAGCCACCGAAGTAATTGAGTTGCTATACAGGAGTGTTGCCAACTCATTTCCTGATCTCAGCTTTGGTCGTGGTAAAAATGTGTATTTGCATATCAGAGCCGACTAAGTGGCTTCAGTAAACAGATATACGTGGTTTCTTACGATTTAAATCTCTTATTTGCATACGAGATTAATTTGAAGCATTGGACACACATTTGAATTTTGTATCACTTATGTACACTTATAGATCGGTGAAGACAGTGTTTGAGAGACCATGATTTGAGTTAATTTGTGAGAATTTTGAGATAATTGTGAGATATGAGTCACGCAGCGGTTAATCTGCTCATATTGTGGTCGCAATGTACGGCTCAGAACTGACTGCAGGATTCACAAGTGATAAACACATAATGTTCGTCTCAAAACTGCTGTACTCAAAACCTGCTGGTCTTATGAATACATTATCATTATCACTATTAACGAAGGGAGAATTTACGAAATGACAACTAAAGAAGTGGCAATATATATATATATATATATATATATATATATATATATATATATATATATATATATATATATATATATATATATATATATATATCTGGCTTGAGATTAATGTTAGAACCTTTGACCCAAGTAACAGTGATATTTCTAAAGCCACATGTTGGTCAAGGTGAGTCGGGCTTCACGAGTCGTCTTTGTGGTGACACAGACAGAGGTGGACGACCTGTCGTGTAGCAGGTGACCTGATGTCGTGTAGCAGGTGACCTGATGTCGTGTAGCAGGTGACCTGATGTCGTGTAGCAGGTGACCTGATGTCGTGTAGCAGGTGACCTGATGTCGTGTAGCAGGTGACCTGATGTCGTGTAGCAGGTGACCTGATGTCGTGTAGCAGGTGACCTGATGTCGTGTCGATTGTCGAGTACTAATGATTCTTCTCAGAGAAGGTCTGTTCATGGAGATTATAAAGAAATATTTTCTCTCTTTTTCCTTAGCCATTTTGAAGACACATCTCTCTTCATCATAATCAGGAGCAAAATAGATAACAAAATAGATAGAATAGATGCTTTTTCTGGTTCTCTCTCTATTTTTTTAAACCTTTTCTCTTCAGTTGGTATGTTTCGGAGAGGTGGATCTCTCTCTCTCTCTCTCTCTCTCTCTCTCTCTCTCTCTCTCTCTCTCTCTCTCTCTCTCTCTCTCTCTCTCTCCAGCTTTGAAAAGAGAAAAGGAAAAGCAAAAATATCACTCGCTAAAAAAGGAACATCAAATTTCGCCAAGAACCGAAAAAAAAAAAAAAAACTCATTAGTTGTGATGTCATATTCATTAATCACAAAACAGTGTCGTCGCTGCTGAGGCATAATTGCATTTTAACGTGAAGGGAAAAAATGTCTTTTAGCCTCAGAGTTTTCGTTTTTTGCTCCAAGGTAATTGCGCATTCTACCCCCCCCCCCCCCCCCACTACAGGAAAAAAAAGGATGTTTTATTGTACTGTGAAACAGAATGTCATGTTTAAATGTCAAATTATCTGCTATGAATAGCCTTAATTTTGGCTCTTGTGTATGATGAGGGCGTTGATGTAAACAGTTGTATTAATAAGTGAAGAAAATTGGGAAAAATTGAAGTAACCAACCCAAACCCCTTTTTCTAATCCTATGTGGAGAGGGAGGCCGGTGCTGTGAACTGCACTCAGTGCTGGAGCGAATAAGAAAACCCTGTAAATATGAAACAGCTGCTCACTGAAGGAGACACTAAAAGAGAACTGCATCACATACATATCACCCCCAGCTGTTGGGGAAGGAGCCTTTGTGGTGATGATCGTGTGGGATGTGTTCAGGACAGAGTGCCGGACGTGGCAAGAGAAGAGAGATACTTGGAGTATAGCTTTACTCTTCTCTGGTTACTTACATTCTCCTGTTACTCTGTATGATCTTCTTTCTACATCATACCTCTTCCTCCTCCTCCTCCCACACACCTCCTCCTCCTCCTACATACCTCCTCCTCATCCTGCTACATACCTCCTCCTCCTCCTCCTCCTACGTACCCCCTCCTCCTCCTCTTACGTACCTCCTCCTTCTCCCCCTCCTACATATCTCCCCCTCTTCCTCCTACATACCTCCTCCTCTTCCTCCTACATACCGCCTCCTCCTCCTACTCCTCCTACATACCTCCTCCTCCTCCTACATACTTCCATCTCCCCCTCTTCATCTTCCTCGTATACCACCTGGTGTTGTAGCGTGAAGCCTTGGCCAGTTTTATCCTTCTCCATCCTGGGAATCATGACTCGTATGTCTTGATTACCTCTTTCCAGGTCCTCGTCTCTCCCTCCTCAGATGATGTTTGAGGACCTAGGGGAATGTGTGCGTTTTATCGTCTAGCCTTCGAGGCTCATTCGGGTCCTGCTCTGCATCACTGCAAGATTGCCTTGAGGTATGTCATTGTCCGAGATGAGATGAATCTTAGGAAAGCAGATATATCTCTTTATCCAAACGTAAAAATGTATATATATATATATATATATATATATATATATATATATATATATATATATATATACATATTAACTGAAAAGATGTTGAATTCATATTTATATACGACGGTGTTAGATTGTGTCCTGAGCCACAAAGGCGTGACACTAGAAAGAATATGGAGAAACTAGATCGGACTCGATCCTCCACATGCAGTGTCCTTGTGCCCACCCTCTGACACCAACACCTTGACTGACATATTTGGAATGAGACACACGTGTCAACACTCTCCTGCCCAGATGGCTCAACACTCTCCTGCCCCAGAGGGCTCAGCACTCTCCTGCCCAGATGGCTCAACACTCTTTTGCCCCAGAGGGCTCAACACTCTCTTGCCCCAGATGGCTCGGGGGAAAATCGACCAAAAAAACCGTCAAAGGAACACAAGTACAGCAGACATTACGAGGCCTTTCTGAGAGACTTTTTCCCTCTCTCTGTCACAGTTGAATCTCACTGTATCTGGCCGAGTCTTACTGTACCTGGCCGAGTCTCACTGTATTTCGCCAAACCTCACTGTATCTGGCCGAGTCTCACTGTATCTGGCCGAGTCTCATTGTATCTGGCCTTTTTTACCGACGTCTATGTAAATGTTTTACGTGTATTTCACAAAGGTGGGAAGTTTGTAGTTCTCGACGTAGTGGATCTGCCACTGTATACTCTCCACTGTGAAGAGAGATAGAGTCAGACACGCCCCTCACCACTGTTAGTTTATTGGTATTGAGAGTTTATGGTCGTGCGTCGACGCGAATGGGTGGAGGATGTATTAAATACATTCGTGTATTGGTCTGGAAGGTCGTGGATGAGGATCGCGCGATGGATTGTACGCCGACGTCGAATTCATTACGAAAACAGTTGGGGTAATGTTCATCAACATGAAGGTATGAGCGGACAGCAGCCATGGCTAGTTGATTGACCGAGAGATATCCAGGAAATTTGCATACGGCGAAAGTGGTTTTAAAAAAAAAGAAGATTATACGTTGACGTGATGTAAATGAGTGGGGGAGTTTGGTAAATCATTTACGTGGAGGCGAAATGGCGTTTTGTAAAGGTGTATATGGTAAAATGGGGTGGTGCTTTCGTGCTCAAGGTGTCGTACCGTCGTGCTCAAGGGTCACGCCGTCGTGCTCAAGGGTCGCACCGTCGTGGCTCAAGGGTCGTACCGTCGTGCTCAAGGGTCGTACCGTCGTGCTCAAGGGTCACGCCGTCGTGCTTAAGGGTCGTACCGTCGTGCTCAAGGGTCGTAACGTCGTGCTCAAGGGTCGTAACG
This sequence comes from Panulirus ornatus, assembly GCF_036320965.1. Classification (NCBI taxonomy): domain Eukaryota; kingdom Metazoa; phylum Arthropoda; class Malacostraca; order Decapoda; family Palinuridae; genus Panulirus; species Panulirus ornatus. The sequence continues at coordinate 3,439,824 of NC_092290.1, read as the reverse complement.
TCGTGCTCAAGTGTCGTACCGTCGGCCTGAGTGACACACACGAAAAAAGAAAAAAACTGAGTGTCCTAACTTTCTATGGCATCACAGATTTCCAGTTATTTCGTGTAAGTTATAGACGGGAACCGAACCCTGCGCCCCTATCCTTTCCAGACTTTCCAGGAAATCAGATCCCGAGATCTGTTTTTTTTGTTCAACTCGAGTGCCGCCCTGGCTCGTGAAGAACAGGGATACAAAGGAGGAAGAGGAAAAAGAGGGGGAGGAAGAAGAAGAGGAGGAGGAAAGGGATGTGTCACACGTCGTCAATTTGTTTGAGCATTGCTGAAGCATTCAGTGTATACGAAGTGATTCTGAGAAGGAAAAGCACACTCCCTAAGTGATACTGTCTCATTCTAATACATATATATATATATATATATATATATATATATATATATATATATATATATATATATATATATATGATTAGGGATGTTTCCGTGCTCCTCCTTAGGAGGACAGCATCGTCAAAGGACTTCTCATTCCAAAAGGAGTTTTCATTACCCTGTTGCTGAGAGTAGCGCTACAGGAACCCCTTTAGAAATGTCTTGAGTAACACCAAGACCCTTTCATATGATTTTTTCCCCCAGGATGATTATGAATGAATTTATAATCATGCTGCATGCAGGGCTTGTGCATTTTTTTTTTGTAGGAAGTCCTTCGTAGTGCCTGAGAGAATTTTATCCCATCAGCGTAATAGGATTCGAATGTTCTTTAGTCAACTGTTTTTTATTTGATTCCCCGTCAGCGCAGCTGCTGTTGGGAGGGAAATCCGCTGGCCCTTGGCATATTGCACTATTGCACGGTAGGTGTGTGCAATATGATTCCTGAAGCTGTTGCGAGAACTGTATAGATGTCTATACAGTATCTAAATAGAATTGTAGCTATTCCTGCTGTATATAATATATATATATATATATATATATATATATATATATATATATATATATATATATATATATATGTGTGTGTGTGTGTGTGTGTGTGTGTGTGTGTGTGTATGGAGAAAGAGAGAGACTTTTTATATATAAATATATATATTTTTTTTTCTTCCAATGACTGTAGCCTTAAACTAGGCAAGAATTTTCGCACACACACACACACACACACACACACACACACACACACACACACACACACACACACTTAACACACACACAAACACACACACACTAACGCTTCCTCAGAGCTGTTACTGAAAAGAAAAAAGATATACTGCACACTTGAAAGAGGAAGGGAGGATCATGTAATGGCATCACGATCCCACTGAAGTGATTTTCTCGCAGCCAGATTCCATTTTCTTTACCCTAGAGCGACCTGGTGATACAACACTCGTGTGTTGTTACATGGTCTTATTACATCTCCTGTGGCTGACGAGAGCCACTCTCTCTCTCTCTGTCTTTATAACTCCTCTTTTGATTCTATATATTGTGAGAGAGTCTTATGTGAACCTTCTTTATATAGACGGTACGGGTCATGTATTGAGATATATTTGGGTACACACAATGGGACTTGTTTATAGTATTGCACTGGGATATTTCACACACGATCCCAGACATTGTGCATGATTTACCGGGCGATCTTTTACAAGGGATGAATACATAGGAAACATATCTGTTGGTTGTGGGACTATTATCCATGGTTTGGGAGAGATCTGGAAAAATAACATCAGAGGAAAGGAGGAAAGGTATCTACAAAGGTGGATATCTTTCCATTGGATACCGGTTATCTGCAGTCGTGTATGGTCTTAGAATTATCTTGAGTGGTTGAAGATATTGTTTAAGTTTTCTGTAATTGGTGGTTATGTCCTGATGATGATGGCCCCAATTAGTGACCCGTATAAGCATACATAACCAAACAACCATGTGATTGGTGGTTATACCATGAGACTAACGACCTGAATGACCTCGTCAGTCGATAGACCTTAAACCTAAATAGCCATCTAAGTGAGGTGTTATATGTCGGTATCATTACCCATTATCTATCGATGCCATTGCCTCGTTCGGTGGTGCGGGACGCCCTTGGCTCCAGGGAAACGGAGCTGAAGCCGCAACTCTGTCAGTTCGAACAAGGCAGAAGCGAATGACCAAAAGCTAGAGAAATAATAACCTCCCAGCGACACGCGTTCGATCTATCCTGGAAAATATGGAAGTCTGTTAATCCATGAACCATTTTTCTTACGTAAGAAGAAGAAAAGAAAAATGGTATATCCATTTTCTTTTGGGCTGACAAACCTTTTCTCAAAATCTTACCGACCCGAGTGAATGAATCGTCGCAACCTTTTGCACGACCTGACGTAACTGGTGGGAGTCATATCTGTCCGCTTACGAAAGCTCACACGAGGTCACTGGTCTGGGAAATCAAGCAATACAGCTGGTTCGTGTTCAGGTGGCACCGTGACCTCGGCCAATGCTCCAGCTGGTGTCAAAAACCCGGCCTATGCTCTATGTATGATACCAAGACCCATTTCTTATTTATGCTTCAGATGGTACGAAAACTAGCCTGGTGCTCCAGGTGGTACCATTCAAACCTCAGGTCACGCTCCAGCTGGTACAAGAGGCCCTGTCTTAAGTAGCAGATGGTATCAGAAGCCGGTATATTAACGGGTCACAGCTGGACCCACGTTAATGAGAGGCAAAGGATGGCTTATCTATTTTAGGGGATGGTGTAATTTTTGAGTAGATGGTTCATTTTTCTTCAGAAATGGTTTTCTGTCTAGAGGAGGGTTTATCCTTTCTTTCTCGAAGGTTTACAAGTCCAGTTTACTTACAGATACGTCTTATAGATGGTGCTGAGAGTGGTGCCCGGCATAGAAAACTTGCAGTAGTTCTTCTGCAGTGACAAAAGTTGGATATACACTTGGTGGTGATCTCTGGTCTTTATGTGTCACAACATTCCTAATCATAGCTCCCCCCACCCCACAACCACGCCTCAATAAAAGCCTAAGTACCTTTTTTTCCCCTTAGTGTACGTGAGGTCGGCTGCTCCAACATTCTTTCCTAAAGCAAACCGTGTGTGTGTGTGTGTGTGTGTGTGTGTGTGTGTGGTCAAACGTCTCCTCTCACACTGATTAGTGTGATCATTTAGGTCATACTTCCTGATTACCTAAGTCCTCTTCCTCCTCCATCTCCTCCTCCTCCTCCTCTTCTTCTTCCTCTCCTTCCTCCTCCTCTTCTTCTTCCTCTCCTTCCTCCTCCTCCTCAAGCACTCAGATGGGGTCCTGTAAGAGGGGACGACTTCATTCGCCATACAGTACAGATACGTGATTATAAACAATTACCCACACACACTGATCTGCTCCAGCATGCGTGTCATTCTGTGGCTTCCTTGATGACGTCGCCACACAAGCACACACTGATGATTCCCCGTAGCAACACTTGAGTCATATTGAAGCTTCCTTATTAAGTCACTCAGCCACACTTCTCAACGCGCGCAATTTTTGTTCATCCTAACATCCAGGTCATATTTCCTGATTACATTTAACATCCAACCCACCCCACCTCTCTCTCTCTCTCTCTCTCTTACACACACACACACACACACACACTCGGTTTTCTTCTGCCCTTTTCGCCCCTCCGACTAGCCTCATTCTAAAGCAGTACCAACACGCACGCGCTCCTCTACCTAACCTGCTCAGGTCGGCTTAGAATTCACCACTTAACCCCGTCAGGTTCTGACCACAGTTCGGTGGCATATATCATCCCGTGGATTTCGCCATAACGAGAGATGCAGTTTCGTGTGCACTCTGTGCTATCCGGTACTCACGCCTGCTTGACCGCTTGACCGCTTGCTTGCCTGCTTGCTACAGTGTTTCAGTCTTACTCAGGGTTCCCTCCAGACACACTCAAGAGCCCTTTTTCTCTATAGCATCTGGTCTTGTCTCCTGCCGCAGAGGTGGTGGTATGAGTTCCTTCAAATTTCTTGACAGACACCGCATAAAACTCTCATCCTACCATCATTGTATACATTTTTTTCTCTTGCTTCTCTATCCAGTGGCACATCCATGAAAATTTGCCCTATGGTGTAAAAAGAAGTTCCCGAAGGCCAGCAGATTTAAGAGGAAAAAAGACAAATAATCATATATAAATAGATTTGAGATTTATTTTCTATATATCCTTGATTCATGTCGTCTGTAAACCACTAAACTACTGTAAACACAAGAGACATACGTGTTCCACTGAGCAGAGCCTCATACCAGGTCAACGGGGTTGTTTCAGCCTCAATTCCTTCCCAGATCGTTATCACTGGCTGAGAAATTGTGTCATACAGACATTAAGCATCTCATTCTTCATCCCAGGAACCTCAGCACGGCTCTGGCCTAGCGAAGAACTCATTTCATATCACGTGTTCAGAAACATTCAAGGATCACTGATTAGTTAGATTACACTTTATGGACATTACCCAGATACGTCACGAAGGCAGCACGCAATATAAACATACGTTTCTTGTGAAATTTGGGGTTAAGTAGCTTCGTTTATTCCAGTTATATGTGTGGGACGTTTTCTCTTTTATTTGTGGCGACGTAATAATCGAGCACCTCCTGTTGGCAATACCGCGGTCCGGGAATGTGATTCAGAGGCGTCACTGAGCCAGATGGCCGGTAACAAGATCGTCACACGGTACAGGTGGGCCGTACGGGCATTGGTATGACCCCCCTAGCGTGATGCAGTAGACCAGAAATAGATCCCAGAGGTCGCTAGATGGTAATGCCACACACACACACACACACACACACACAAATGTTAACAAACCCTTTCACTGGGTTAGGGATGCAATAACAAAACGGGTTTTTCATGAAACCTGTTGAGAACGGAACTTAATTAGTATCTCTTTGATGCAGAAACTCATGAGCATGTAATTGCGGTTAGAGTATACATTTGCATGTATATAAATACAAGGACCTCCCAGTGGCAATACTTCACGTAAGATTGTATCCAAGAAGCGTCTCTGAAAACGGTGTCTGGTAATGAGACAGAGACGCTTCACATGTTCCATTTTCTGAATTGATGGAGGAAAGAAATGAAGAGAAAAGACGTTATTCGTTGGTGTAATTCAGTTCTCGAGTTGACACATGGCTAATATGCAAATGAACAGTTCCCCCTCCCTCAGTGTTGAGGATTATCTCTTGAGTTGGGTGAGGGAAATGGCAGAGGGAGGGACAGAAGGATGACAGGAGAAATAGATTAAAAAGGGGAGATGATGTGAATAATAAGAGACGAATAGTAGAGGAGGAAATGCAAGAGGAAAGTGATACAGAAGAGGTGCAATAAGAGTGTAGTCTGCGTGTGAGTGGATGATTAGTTTTAGGAATGACTTCAGAGGACTAGATAAGATTAGAGCTGAGAATATGTACGAGGTCAATAGTTAAAGATCTTAAGAGAGATATACAGCGGTGAAGAGAATGAGGGGCGGTGAGGAATATTTTATGATGAGATAATATCTATAGATATCTTTTCAGACTAGTGTACCCAAGGAAGGAAAGAGAGGTAGATGAATTATAAGGGAAGAAAGCGAAACAACTTGATAACACAAGTTAAGCCATGGTAGAACTAAGCAAGACTAGCAACACAATGGTCCGGGGTCAGGAAGCAGGAGTTATGTGCTCGTGGAGAGAATAAGAGAACCCGCTTGCATGAAAATGGAGTGAGGGACCTGAGCGATGACGAAAGAAAACGTGCTGCAAGGAATAAGGATATGAAAGCAGTTCTGGTCACACGGAGATAAGAGAGAGAGATAGATTTAGAGAGAGAGAGGAGAGAGAGAGAGAGAGAGAGAGAGAGAGAGAGAGAGAGAGAGAGGAGAGAGAGAGAGAGAGAGAGAGAGAGCGAGAGAGAGAGAGGAAGTTGGGGTTGTGTGTTGGAGGTATAAATCGTGACTATAGACATCTGCTAAATGTAGTACTTTGAAAAGGATTTACAAATAAACTGACATTCATTATCTTAATTAATACATCCATAATTAAGTAGGAGACAAACATCTCTCACTCGAGGAGATCAAACCATACGACGGAAGGTTGATAAAAGAGACCTCCTGTGACAGACAGTGCTAAACCAAACCGTCAAACGCGTGTCTTTGGACAACACGTAGAGCTGGAATTCCCACCGAGATGTTACGGGGTATCACCGAATCAGCGTTCCTTCATCTAGTCCTCCCCAGTCAAAAGGGGGTGAAGGAGGATATATATATATATATATATAGACCACCCTCCCACGACGACTTCCACTCCCCTTCTTCCCCCCCTGCAGAGCTCCTGGAAGGAGAGTTGCAACATGTATGTATAATAACCCCGATCGTACACATGATGCAGGACTTGCATGGCTTGAAGCAATCGAGACGAATAACTCCACGCCTTTCGAACGGAAATCGACCATTAACACAAATAAATCGTGATGGCCTCGCTGGCCAGTCCCTCACACTTTGTTGGACCGATGATCCATTTTATAATGGTGTGGAATGGTGAGGCGTGTGTTAGGGTGGTGTGATGCATGTTTGCTGTCGTGTCCTTATGTCCTCAGGCGCAGAGCTTCGCTACATACGAAGAAATTATAGCTTGATTATTATCATTAATGGTGTTAGGAGTAAGACTAGTAGTTGTAGTAGTAGTAGTAGTGGTGGTTGCCAATATCAATAATAAGAATGCTATATCATTTTAATATTTGTGTCGTCCTAAGAATTGGAATTGGTTGAATAACAACACACGAGAAAGAGATTTATCTTAGACCCAGATGATATCTTTCGTGGGTGTATATGTGTGTGTGTGTGTGTGTGTGTGTGTGTGTGTGTGTGTGTGTGTGTGTGTGTGTGTGTGTGTGTAGGCCAGTGGGAGTTGGGGTTGTAAAGCCCTTGCTAATCCAGCCCTTCGCCCGACTCCACCCACCCAATGTTGTTGTCATGAGTCACCTTCAACACCCTTCTCCACCAGAGTCCACTCCTCCCGCCCCCCTTTAACACACACACACACACACACACACACACACACACACACACACACACACACACACACGCGTCACCTCCATCGCCAGCAGGAGTATTTCTCTCCTTTGCCTTTCTCATCGTCTTATTTCTTTCCAGACTATCCTGTTTCTTTCCAGACTTCCCGCATCCCTTCTGTTTTTCTTTCGCGTTGCCAATCCTTCAATATCTTTCATGGCCATTTTACTTACTTCTAACACTTCCAGACTTCCAACCCTCACTTCCCTCTCTACCGATCCTGGAACTCGACCTCTTCCAGACGCTTTTCCAGGAAAAGGAGGCTGCATCCGCTGGAAAGAAGAAAGGGGAAAAAAAATCGTCTGATCGTAAACCGATCCCTTTTAGGGTTCGTCTGTTTTTGTACGTCAGGCATTGCCGTCCGTCTCCTCCAGGTACCCCAGACAGAGGTCCTTCTTCCTACTTTGACCGGTCACTGGAACTTCTAGGTAGTGGGAAGTTAGATGAGCGAAAGTTTTAAAGTGGAAATGCCTTTTGAACTTCGACTTCCTGCCTGCGGGAGGCAAGGCGGTGAATGTGAGGGAGGTGGAGGTTACACATATGGCGGGGACAACAACGATCCTTTCACTTCCAGCACACGGCCGCCCCTGGGAGGCGCCCCCGTGTGTCCTTCCGGTTGAGTTATCCCTTCAGAGAGAGACTCAGGTTATTGGAGGCAATAAAGGGAGCTTCAAAATGACTGTATCGTCGCTTAAACATATGTAAATACGTTATATTTTGTTTCTGTTATTGATCATATGTAGCCCCAGGCTCCCTTTTATCGAGCTCCTGCAGCAGCAAGCAAGCATCGAAGGTGCGCTGCAGTCAGTAGCAGGGAAAGGCGGGGCTTCTTTGGGATGAGCAGTTCCTGGACGAAGTTATGACCCTTTGCGTGCAGTTGACACTGACGCTGCCTCGAGGATGGTCAGGTCACTTCGCTCGCTTCAGGAAGGGTTATAATATGTGAGAAAATAAATATTTATATAAAATTTCAATGTGTTAGGTTTTACAGCAATCAAAATACACGAGAACAGCAACCCTTGCTGAGTTTGGGCTCGACAGGTTTATAAAAGTTGGAAAAAAAAAAAAGAAGAGAAATCACCCATCTGGCTATATGACCAATTGCCATACACAGTTATTGATACATATGGGATATCCAGGTGAGTGTGGCACACACACACACACACACACACACACACACACACACACACACACACACACACACACACACACACACACACACACAGCCGAACGCTCGAGGATTGTGAACGAGAAACACCTGATGTATGTCGTTCAACATCTAACACTCATGTTTAACTTTGATGGTCCCACGGATAAGAGAGAGAGAGAGAGAGAGAGAGAGAGAGAGAGAGAGAGAGAGAGAGAGAGAGAGAGAGAGAGAGAGAGAGAGGCTATGATCTCTCCCCCATGTACCATCGCCTTTCACAGTCCCAACACTGTGGGTTAAGGACCCTTGAGTGTGTGTGTGTGTGTGTGTGTGTGTGCATACCACCATGGCCTGACTGGGAGTCTTAGTGCATGTTCACCTGGGTAGAGCCTTGTGCCTGACGTACCGTAAAACATGCACTGGACTCAGTCTGAAGCTCTGTAGCCATTGGTCGTTAAGTGGACACACGACTGTAAACCCAAATGACAGCCATGTGTGGTCGGTTAGTACCTGGTTATGATATTCATAAGTCCATGTTTTGTTGATGAAGAGCTGGTGGTAGGTGGTGGTAGGTGGTGGTTTGTGGGGGAGGAAAACAATAAATATACGTTTGGATCGTTATTCTACTGAGAGGAAGTGAGATGCAGGGTATGGAGGAGTACATTCGACGAGATGCTGTCGAAAGACTTGCCTATACGAGATGACAGAGAGAGAGAGAGAGAGAGAGAGAGAGAGAGAGAGAGAGAGAGAGCATATATTAACCTCCTCTCTCTCTCTCTCTCTCTCTCTCTCTCTCTCTCTCTCTCTCTCTCTCTCTCTCTCTCTCTCCCGCGAAGTATGTGTGTACCAGGCACCACAGCTAAAAGGTCAGGCTGGTGTACCACGCAGGTAGACAAGGTACCCTCCCAATGGAAGCGACTTGTTTCTGGCGCAGTAAAAAGTGGCGAACACCCTCTACGGTACTCCACACGCCTAATTTACCCGTGTAATACGACTGCTGGCGTCTAAATCAAGCAGCGTACATCACTACCCGTAAAGGACCGACGATGTGTTGTTCGCTCCTACTACAGTGAGACTACAGCACAGTCGTTGATCTGTTCATTTGGACAGAGAGATCGTTGACACCCGGGTTAATAAAGAGAAAGGGTTCGAATCCTTCAAGCGGTACTTAAATCTCAACCCAGATGGTATTCGACTCTTCTTGGGTGGGTTCCAATACACCTGGCGGAGTCTGGGATGGGTCCCGCTACATTAGCTATGGAGTCCACTAGAGATAGAACCCGAGCGAAGTCCGCTAGACCGGAGATGATAAACAGCGTAACGAAAACGGAGGGAGGGTGTAAGAGAAGGGGCACGAAAGAATCTCGATCGAATCTCTTAACACGTGTGAGTACAGGTGTTACATCGGCCGTTGTCCTGGTGTATAGTACATAATGTATTGTGAGGAACGAGTGTGTGTGTGTGATACAGGTGTGTGGTTATGAAGCAACGCACCTGTCTCGTTCATATATGTTGGTTGGGGTTACCAACTAAGTGGCCATATATATATATTTCTTGTATCTCCCCTGATGATGTGATTATTACACGAAAGTGCATTTGGGAACTTATCGCGTTTCATTTTCCCCTTTCATTGTCCTATATATATATATATATATATATATATATATATGTATATATATATATATATATATATATATATATATATATATATATATATATATATATATTATACTGCGTGCCGCGAAGTCGGTCTTGAGCAATCAGCTGCTTTCCTCATTAATTTTCATTAGCATTGTTAATGAACTTTCCTAACGACCCGGGTCAGCAGTTATTGATTGTTACGAAAGGATCGCACGTTTTCTTTACCAAGTAAATAATGGTATGCCCGGGAGTGAGTTCATGTGAGGATGTTAAACACCATGGTAGAAATAGTAAAGATAATCACACACACACACACACACACACACACACACACACACACACACACACACACACACACACACACGACTCCTGTGTTGCTTGATAATTGCATTTGGAACCACAGACCCTAAAGAAAACGTGAGAACGTTCTACGAAGTAGAAAACAATAGATGCAATCATGAAGACTGGATATAAGAAAAGATAGATATTGCGATTTCTTATCATCGTCTGCTTGCAACACGGAGACGTGCGAGGCAAGATAATAATCAGAGCAGATAAATGAAAGTGTGATGTGCATAGATTCATTTGCGGATTAACGGAGAAAGAGAAGTAAGACATGTGGATTAATAGAGAATGGAACACTTGCAGAAAACCTTCCACAAGTCAACAAACTGTGCCAGAGGTTCTGAATACAGCAGTGGAAATACATAGAGAATACAGCAGTGGAAATACGTAGAGAATACAACAGTGGAAATACATAGAGAATACAAGAGTGGAAATGCATAGAGACTGAAACAGTAGAAATTCATAGAGAATATAGCTGAGGAAATGCATAGGTAATACAGCAGAAGAAATACATATAGAATACAGCAGTAGAAATGGATAGATAATACAGCAGTGGAAATGGATAGATAATACAGCAGTAGAAATGGATAGATAATACAGCAGTAGAAATACACAATGAATGCAGCAGAGGAAATACATAGAAAATACAACAGAAAAAATATATAGAAAATATAGCAGTAGAAATACATAGACAATATAGATTGGTTTCAGCTGTGGAATTGTGGTTTGATGGAGGGGTTGAGGGGGAGGCAAATGGTTGAGCAAATTGGGTGGTGGTTATATAGCGATATTAAATATGGATATAAAAATCGTCAGTAGTGAAGACAGGAACCATTATCACCTTGTTTGATTAAGGTTGAGCAGGGGGAAGAAGTATTCGTAGAGGGGTGACCTGTTAAGTGTTGAGGCAGGAGATAAATTTTCGTAGAGTATGAACTGGTAGAAGAAAAAAAAAGTGAGTCTTGAATGCGAAGTGGAAAAAAAGAAAATGAACTGTGTGGCTGACCAGCAAAGAGCAAATAGATTTCTTCGTATTTAAGCCTTCAGTTTTATATCAGGCCGGAGCTATCGGCTCACAAGGAGTGCGAGTGTGGAGACGTAATCTCATGTGTGAAAATGATGTGTCCCGTGCATGCAGACGACGCACGTAACACGGAGACAAATGGATCCAGCTGAATATTGGAGAACCTTGCACATGCATGAGGGATTATAAATTTTTTTTTTTGTGTGTGTGTGTGTTTAAGAAGAGAGAGTTTTGCACTCGTGTGTGTGTGTGTGTGTGTGTGTGTGTGTGTGTGTGGGTGTGTGTGTGTGGAGCAAGCTGCTGCAAGCACTGCTTGGGACTTCGTAGATAAGAGAGTGCACGTCAGATTGAAGAGAGGGCGCCTGATTTATCTCCCTTGCTCGCGTTAAAAGCGAGAATGCGCTCACATCGAGCGTGTTCAGCGCTACAGACGAAGGTTGTGTCAGGGTTGGTTGGTTGTTGGAGAGGAGGGTGTGTGTGTGTGTGTGTGTGTGTGTGTGTGTGTGTGTGTGAAGCAAGGCAACGTAAGATAGGCATAATAAAATTTGAGTGAGTCAAGTTTACATATGCAGAAGGATCAGACGTGAGAGAGTGGGTTTACCCCCCCAAGGCTTTGTAAAAGAAAAGGAAAGCGAAAGATTTAGGAAAAGGTTGAATATTGTGGGTTGGTATATACAGACGAAGAATACTGAATATAGGATTTATACGAACGAGACCACAGGGAATATAGGATATCTGGGCTTCCTTTTTTTTTTGTTCAGAGGCGAGAGGCAGTAGTTCTCGATAGAGATAAATTTATGAAGGAAGTATATAGCATTGTGAGATTTTAGAAAACGTTGTGTGTGAAGCACTTTTAAAGCAGGTTTGTCTTGAAACAGGTTTAAGGGATCATAACCAGGTGAGGGAATGTTACTGATGGAGGAAGATGTATAGTGAATAGTGAAGAGATTATATGATATACTCCCTCTCTTAATGGGAGTTTGATGTTATTCAAGAACAACTGTATATCAGTGTGGATTCAGTGTATAATACAGTAGCTATTTCATGAAAATGTATCGTTTTTATTGGAGAGTTACTGTATAATCTTACACTCACAGATACAGCAACAGATGAACCACCACATTTGTGAGTTTGAGGTGTAAAATTTAAGTATGAGGGGAGAGAAGGTAAACACTTTTAAATGCAAGAGATTAATTTCTATTTGATAATGATTAGACTGAAGTACCTTTGACAACGAAATTGTACAGGAGAAATGCTGTGTCTAAATCTATGTAAATCGACGGATAGATTATCTATCTATTATGATCATTCTGTCACCTCCTCCACCAAAAGATATAACGAAAAGATTTGTATGATATTCAGATCTGTAGGATGTCAGACTCAAGAAAGATATTTTGACAGTGAGGAAAAATATTTTCACAGCAAGTTGGTTGGCGTATGTGTGTGTGTGTGTGTGTGTGTGTGTGTGATGGATCCACGCGCGAAATGAAATGATTTGTCACGTATGTGTCAAGCAGTTCTTCCCAACCCTTCAGAAACTTTTTCAACCAACCTGACGGATCTTTCGAAAGTGGCGAAGACTTAGAGACGCGATATATATACCATTTTTTTTTCCCTGTCATCCTCGGCAGCAGCAGCTGCGACAGGAGACCATCTTCTCAAAGGACAACAGACGTGGCGATAGTATCCCTCCGTCAGGAGAAGGAGGCTCCTCCGTAGGACCTCTTGTGGGAAGTAGGATGATGCAGCGACGTATTTCGGGGAGCAGATCTGTTCACCAAGGGACTCTTTGTGTATATATGTTGAGGCACAGATCCCTGGTGTTCTTTGTACTTCACAGGGCAGGTGTACGAACGTTTTATCCCAGGGAAGTCAATTGGAAGGTAAATGGGGGAGGAGAGGGGAAGGGGGTTAGAAATGAATGAAGGGAAGAATTTAAAAGATGCGTAAAAGGAAAGAAAAGATTAGGAGAAAATAGTACAAATGTACGTGAATGTAAATCATTTTTTGGCAGAGACGAAAAAAATTAGATTGAAGCACAATCATACACTTCCTGGAGGTCATTAGCCTCATAAGGGACTCAATTCATTAAAAATCAACATAATTAGCCTCGTTTCTCCCTAATGATACTCTCCCTGTACTTGATATTTGATAGCCATTCCACGGAAAATGGGCAGTAGTGACTCGACCCTACTTCTAAAAAAAGAAAGAAGAAAGAAAATGTTTTGTGAAGCAATGAATGAAAAAAATGTCCATTTTTTTTTTTTTTTTCCAAAAGAAGGAACAGAGAAGGGGGCCAGGTGAGGATATTCCCTCAGAGGCCCAGTCCTCTGTTCTTAACGCTACCTTGCTAATGCGGGAAATGGCGAATAGTTTGAAAAGATATATATATATATATATATATATATATATATATATATATATATATATATATATATATATATATATATATATATATATATTTCTTTTTTTTTTGATCGTGGATGTAAATATCTCTTTTTTTTGATCGTGGATGTAAATATCTCTTTCAACACAGCCTACCAGTGTCGGCCCTGGGATAAACATATGAATATATTAGTATGCATAACGAGTCGCTCATTCATCATGATAAACGAAGGAGATTAATAGATAGTTATTCATCATAAAACATGGTATCTTTGGCATCTCCAGTCATCACCTTGAGTTACTGTCGTGAAAACATATGATGAATATCTCCACAGCTGGGCTCAGGATTCAGAGATTGTGGGGTGGTGGGAATTGGAAATAAGATGAATAAGGGGAAAAAAAAACATGGGAAAATGCAAAATGAATGGAGGGAGATTTGAAAAGAGTGAATGAATAACTATATATTTCTTTTTTATACATTTTCACCATTTCCCGCGTTAGCGAGGTAGCGTTAAGAACAGAGGACTGAGCCTTTGAGGGAATATCCTCACTTGGCCCCCTTCTCTGTTCCTTCTTTTGGAAAATTATAAACGGGAGGGGGAGGATTTCCAGCGCCCCGCTCCCTCCGCTTTTAGTCGCCATCTACGACACGCAGGGAATACGTGGGAAGTATTCTTTCTTCCCTATCCCCAGGAAGGAACTATGTATATATATATATATATATATATATATATATATATATATATATATATATATATATATATATATATATGTGTATACATATAAAGAGAGAGAGGGTTGCTTTAGCAAAGCCTTGTTGCTATTGTTGTTTTAGCGTTGGATCCATCGAAACTATCTAATTGGAAACGCGAGGCGACCGTACGCTAACGATTCAATGGATAGTAGAGTGTGAGTTGTTTTCATATCTGTCCTTCTGACGCACATACGGTTTTCTGTCTTTCTTCTTTCGTTCGTTTGAGAGAGAGAGAGAGAGAGAGAGAGAGAGAGAGAGAGAGAGAGAGAGAGAGAGAGAGAGAGAGAGGTGAAATCCGTCAGGAAGCCATAGTCGCCAAATGTTCTTGTATATCTTTGCTAACAATGAAATTTGTGGGGGGGAAAAAAAAGAGCTCGCTCCACGCACACACTCTAATGTCCCCTTTTAGAGTTCGTCATCCTAACAAAGTCAGCGATATTGGGTGGAAGATCCCACAAAGATTCGTCAATATTCGTAGGTTTTTGCAAGAATAATTCTTACATTTTGGAAACCTTTTATTCTTTTTTTCTTAATCTTTCGTTTTATTGCTGTTATTGCACATCGTTACCTGTTTACACCACATCTCTTGTCTGTGAGTTCCATTCTTCGTATACAAGTTTTTATTTTCTCCCAGCGATCGTAAATGTCGCTCAAAATTTACATGACACGTTTCTAAACCCTTGAACCCATTGTGTTCTCTCATCATAATGTGGAAAACAAGTTACTTTAGGATACAACTAGAGTTACACAATTAAGAAATTTTTCCTCACTGAAGCTGAGAATGATGGTAATCGTTAGTATTCCTCGGTAAATTATGCCACTAATTACCGTCGTGTAATCAGAGAAAGGGTAATTACAGAAGTGGGCAACCTCACGTTATAGAGGTATACAGAGAGCTGCCTGAGTCTGAATTGATAGTGAGGATTACGGCGATTTCGTTTGGGGGATATTACCGTGTGAAGGACGAGGGGAATAGAATTGGTAAGATCCGGAGGATAAAAGAAAACGATTGGGGAAGGAGGATGAGGATAATCAATAGATTGGATGGGAGAACAACACTTAGGGATTAGCTAAAGGAATGGAGGAGAATCATCAGAAGGTCGAATCGGAGTGACCGTTGTGCATTAGACTTAAGCTCAACCCTTTCCAATCAATCAGACTTACGGACCATTTTTCCTTCGTGTCTTGACGCGAGGTTAAAAGTACCGTGGAAGAAAAACGAAAAGGGTGGGGACGTCCAGTCCTTGTGGTGCGATCGTGCTAGCGATCGAGATACCGATCGTGCTAGCGATCGAGATACCGATCGTGCTAGCGATCGAGATACCGATCGTGCTAGCGATCAAGTCAGCCTGCTACCAGGGTACATCGTACTCATACATGCCAACTTCATCATTAGATCATCAGCTCCCGGAGCTACTTTCGCTCGTAGAGCAAATGTGAGCTACATTTACCCCTCACTTTTTTATCGTTATCTCAGAGACGAGAGTCTACTAAGGGCAATTATACAAAATTTAAACGAGTAGAGATGGCAACTGACGCAATGGGTCCTTTCAAATCTGTATTATGAGAGTGGAAGAGATCAGATATTAGTGAAGTAAAAACAGAGAAGGGAAATGGCTATGGACTTTATATGTAACTAAGGAGGCGCAAATGATGTCATCTAAGGACTTGGAAGTATTTGTCAGGTATCTGTGGTGCTGCTTTCCACAACTACTGTGGCTGGGAAATCATTGCATCTAACCTGTACATGATCCTAGTCAAATCCTCGTCGAAATTAAAACGTATCCCCACGAGTTTGTGTGTCTATTTTTGCTGTGAGTGAAGTCAGACAAATATATCTTCAAAGAGATGCTCAGATCGAGTGTATCAAAGGCTTCGATGGTTCTCAATAACTGCTGCATGAAAATATCCTTTACTCTTTGCATGTCTGAGGGAAATGAGTTATGATAATGCAGTTGTTGCTCGTGGGATATCTCTCTCTAAGTCCTGGAGTCATCTTGGTTGCCCTCCTTTGCTATACTCTGCCCATTCTGACTATGTAGTTTTTAAAGCAGCCCATTTTTTTTCTCTCTCTCTCTTTAAGCCGGCCATTATCATAAATTCATACGAGAAACAGAACCGGTTCCAAAACTGATCCTTGCGGCACGCCATTAGTTATATCTAACCGTTCCGTGGCTGGACTATTGATCGGTACTCTGTTAACTACCGGTCAACCAGTTTTCTAACTACTGAAGGACAGCAACCCAATCTGTGTCATGGGACTTGGCATTCTCTACTCCAATCATTAATGCTGGTTTTTATCCGAAGCTTTTTGTGCAAATCTCGATAGATGACGTCAACAGTTTTACTTTCATCATACGTACTGAATATATCAAAATATGTGAAGTATATTTGGCTGGCTGACGACGATGTATTAAGCGTCGATGTAGAAGAATTAACGTTTTGTCCCAAATAAGAGATTGCGTAGGTTCACCACGTACGAACGTCGAGCTAATTGGGTAATCATTTCTGGTCAAGGACCATTTCATTTGAATATCACAGTTGTAAACTTCGACTCCTCTGCAGTTTAGCTGTATCAAGTGACCTTTAGGAAAAGAACAGTCGAGGGCATAGCTGTCTTTTTCAAGCTGTTATCATTGTTCTCGCATAACAAAAGTTATGACCTGGAGTTTGATTAACTTGATAAACATTAGAATGTTGATGGAGTTTAACTTGATAAACATTAGAATGTTGATGGAGTTTGATTAACTTCATAAACATTAGAATGTTGGTGGTATATTTCGACCGAGTTTTTTTTCGTCCGCTGCTGAATTTGTTCTCCTCCCTTATCCATGGGATCAGATCTGGAACATGGGCTGTGTTCATCGAGGCGTACGACTGAAAAAGATGCAATTTAAGATCTTTATACTTTAAGATCTTTGCCGTGGCTTCGTTGCTTTGAGCCAAGTTTTCCGTAATTACTGGATAATGACTGGATGATTATCGGGATAATGACTCTCTTGCTTATGCCATTACTGGAAAAGTCGTATGTCTTGTTTTTGTTTTTTCTTTTTAGTTTAATTTCACATTATTTCTTTTGACGAATTATGACAAATAGACTCCAATCAAGGATTTACATTAATGAGTATTCCCTCGATTTAATGGAGACGAGCGTAGAGAAATATTGAATGCTCCAGCACACACACACACACACACACACACACACACACACACACACACACACACTAGCAGGGTACCCGCACCTGGTTCTTTCTGCCCTTTATCCTGGACACGACCACTCTGGTGAAAGGTGAGCCACCTCCATCTGTGACCTGCCTTCGGTCAACAACAGAGGCAGTTGGAATCCCCTTCCTCAGGTCGTGATGTAGAGTTAGGCTTCTGTCTTCAGGTTGACTACTCTCTTCCCATTGTATAGACTCAGGATTTAGGGTACTACGATTGGTCCTCCGGCAGGTAGATGAACAGACCCTTGTTGTAGGAGGAATGATCTTTGATTGGCTCTCGCATCTCCATCAATGGAGGTTACGAGTGTAAGGTACTCTTGGTGTCCCCCAGCGGATAATGTCGTCATAGGCTATCAGGTGTTGTGCTCTCTAGCTTTCTCATGTACTCCGGTGTACTTTCCTCTGGTAGATCACCTCGTCATAGACCTATAGGTGTTTCGGTAATGGCGGCTTTCCCATGTACTGTCTTCCAGCAGTTGACCTTATCATAGACCATCAGGTCTGTTGCTATTTGGCTCCCCCATATACTGTCCTTCAGCAATTGACACCTCATCATAGACCATCAGTTGTACTGTCATTTGGCTCCCCCATATACTGTCCTTCAGCAGTTGACACCTCATCATAGACCATCGGGTCTTCTCTCCTTTCTGGCCTTCCCATGTGCTCCCATGTCGTACATCCAGCATGATGTCTGCTCGTACACCTTTCTCATGCTGCTCCTTCCTTCTGTGCCAAGAAACCTGCTGAATAGTAGCAGTAGATCCTGCTACCGTGGCCTGGCATTATGTCATCCACACCTCCCTCTCTACTCACACACACACACACACACACACACACACACACACACACACACACACACACACTCCAGCCAGCTCTGTAGTCTCAAGCCCTTGGGGGTCTACTGCCGCTACATTCACCTCTCGAGGCGATATCATTCACCGGGAGGTGAGGTGCTCGCTCTGTCTGACCCTCCCGCCGTGCCTGGCTCGTACGGTCGTCATTGCTAGTTGATGGAAGAGGACCATTAGTGGCCCGAGGCTAATTAGCAGCGCCCGGTGTGTAGTTAAGGGTCAGAATACCTTGTGGGCTTTTTCTCCATACCTGGCCGAGTTCTTGATCTCTCTATCTATCTCTATTATCTATCTATGTCTATCTATCTATCTATCTATCTGTCTGTCTGTCTGTCTGTCTGTCTGTCTGTCTGTCTGTCTGTCTGTCTATCTATCTGTCTATCTCTCTCCTTCCTGCAGACATCTAATTGGTCCCAGTCGGAGCTCTGTAGTCTGAAGTGTTACATGTGTTCGAGACAAGAATAAAAAAAATGACTGTCGCTGTAAAGGTCAAAGTCACATAGACACACACACACACACACACACACACACACACACGCTGCCCTTAATGCAGGCTTTACTTGCGAGGGCGACCTGTCTCGTGGAATGGGAAATGACCTTTAGGCTGAGTGATGATAGGAAAGATATTACCATCATTCATTCAGGTCGTCTGGCGAGGCTCCCCTTCTCAAGTGGTCAATACCCAGGTAGTGAGGCTCGCAGACCCGGGGGAGCAGAGGGGAAAAAAATGGAACCTGCTGAGGGCTGACCCTTTTCCCTGTGGGTTGGGGGCGAGGGAGCCCACGCATATGAAAGAGGGGTAACTTCGTGGACGTGTGGGCGAGAGGAAGGGTAACTTCGTGGACGTGTGGGAGAGAGGAAGGGTAACTTCGTGGACGTGTGGGAGAGAGGAGGGGTAACTTCGTGGACATGTGGGCGAGAGGAAGGGTAACTACGTGGACGTGTGAGGGAGAGAGGAGGGGTAACTACGTGGACGTGTGGCCGAGAGAGGGATGGTATGTGCGTGGACGTGTTGCAAATGAGAGAAGAACATCGTACGTCGCTATATATACACACATACATATACCATTATCAATATGTAACCTTAGGAACTCGTGACACATATATATGGGGCTACTGTGGCGACGAGGCTTATCTCCACACAGGAGCTGGGTAAGGAGTCACAAAGGTTGTGTGAGACACTGTGCTCTTGTCCATCCGCTGACGATGATGCAACCTCGTCGAAAGTATATATATATATATATATATATATATATATATATATATATATATATATATATATATATGAGAGACTATATGTATAGCTTCATATGTAGATTGGTATGAAGGAACTACCAGATGAATAAGTTACATATGTAATTAGAGAGAGAGACTTATGTACCTTATTTACATATGTGTGTATGAGAATGAGAGAAACCCACATCATAGCACAACGCACCTATGTGATATGCCAGAAACCTCCGTAAGAAACCAAGCTATCATTCTTCCATCCACTGGAGGTTTCAGTTGAAATTTACGAGTTTCCTTGAAGCGTATTAATGTTAGCGACCAGAGCTGTGGTATTCGTGATACAAGAAAGGTTTCTTTTTTTTTAAGTTCTTTGCCTGAAACCATCATAGGTGTGGCCCGTAACCACGACAGGTGTAGCCTGAAACCACGACAGGTGTAGCTTGAAACCACGACAGGTGTAACCTGAAACCACGACAGGTGTATGAATGTCTTAATGTACGTGATAAGTATGTGAAAGGTAGCCAGCCTCTCACTGAAGTATAAAAACATCCAGATATCAATATAGAAACAACATTATATTGAGTCCATCATTGGCATATATTGTTTGGTGTTGCAAAATATATAGAAACGAAGTTGGAAAATATATAATATAGGTATAGAATTAGTGGGTAATGTATCTATGACTAGGAAAATGACAGACGGAATTCTGTCGTCATATAGTAGTGTCATGAGAACAGCTGTCAAAATTTTATGACCGCAAGTCACTGTTGCCAAATCCGTGGAGATTTCCTGTGAATCAGTGTTGCCAAACCCACGGTGTTACCCTGTGAATCAGCCTCGTCCTTCGAACGCGAAAGGGCAACGGAGAACAGCAACAGAAGGTGAGGGAGGCGGGAGAAACAGCAGTTAACAGATGCTAGAGAGGGGCGGAGTAACAGGAGGAGATGAGCCAACAGTAACAGTAAGGGAAGGTGTGGAATTAAGGAGGGAGGTAGATTGGAGTGGGGTCGGGAGGTAGGTACAGGTCTAGGGTGCATGATAATAGGTCGACAGGAGTGAAGGGCGTGGCACTAAGTAGGGCAGGAACGTCGGGGGAGACGCCCTATACCCCGCTCCAGCGCACACCTGACCCAGCACACATCCAGCGCACACCTCCCCCGCTGCACACACACACACACACACACACACAGCACACACACACACACACACACACACACATCCCAGCGTACACCTGACCCAACACACACACACACACACACACACACACACCGTCTCAGTATGTATACCCATCCCAGCGCACACCTGAGCCAGCACACAGTATGTACCTATCCCAGTGCTCACACCTGCGACAGCATGTACTATCACAGTACACACGTCCATCCTAGCACACACTCGTCCCAGGCACGTACCCTCCCTAGCGAAAGCCCGTCTGGACGCACACATCCGCTCCAGCGCGCACCCGCCTCAGCCAGCATACACCCATCCCTGGGCACGCCACTTTCACTTTCGCCGTGTAGCCAGAGGGGGTCAGGCAGGGGGGACCGTCTCGGGGTCTAATTCATGCTGTCAACCCCCCAATCCCCCTCCAGTCCCCCCCTCACGAGGGTAGGCGGAGCTGGGTGGGTGTCTGAGAGCACCAACCGCCCGTACGGCAGAGGGAGGTAAGGGCGGTGTTCCCCTGTGAGGGGGTTGAGTCAGCGAAGGGGAAGAGATTTTGATCTTTATGACTGTTTGGTTTCGCGCGTTGGTCCCCACGGGCTTTTGGTTGTAAGATGCCGTGATTTAGGATGTGAGTAGACGTGCTCATAGCCTATGTATTTTACCTACAACACAGAGAGAGAGAGAGAGAGAGAGAGAGAGAGAGAGAGAGAGAGAGAGAGAGAGAGAGAGAGAGAGAGCTGTGCAAGGAACTTAACGTCAAGTTCCTGGGGTGTTACTTAGAAAGTTTCAGCGACCGCTTAAGACTCTGGACGACACCATTTGAGCTTAGCATCACGAAACCAGACGACCATCAAGAGGGCTGGAGCAACATGAATTACGTCAGCCGCTTCGAACGACCCAACCAGTAGTTAGTGGTCTCCGTTGTAACGCTTAACTATCTACGGGTCATCTGGGGTTGGGTTGGGGCTGACGGTGGAGGTGTTTGGGTAACAAGGAACCCCATAATTCATGTCTCTGGGGCTGGAAATGTAGAAGGGGTCGATGATGAGATGGATGGAGCAGTGAGGTCCCACATACCACCAAGGGTTTAAAGGTTGTTAGATGTGGCCCTAACGCATCTTAGGGAAAGGGGATGGAGTAAGATATGGCCCTGAAACATGCTAAAGAAAATGGGGTGGGAAAGAAAAGGGCCAAGGAAAACAGCAGAGGGAAGGGATCTGGTGGTATAGGATTGAAGGAAGAGTTTCTTCGGATACCTTAATGGCAATGATAGACCTGAGGGCCTTTTGCCTTTGTCCTGCTGGGGGGAAAGAGGGTGAAGGATCGTCCCCGTACGCCATCCTGACGCCTCCTACCCTCTGAGAGAGAGAGAGAGAGAGAGAGAGAGAGAGAGAGAGAGAGAGAGAGAGAGAGAGAGAGAGAATATACTTGTTTTAGGATCCCGGTGACCAGCGCAGCCAAGCGTTCCGATCAGTTTCACTAACAGGATTGTCACGCCTCACTTGCTGCCCCTGTAACCACCTGTTCATGCCATCTGTCCGAGCCACCTGACACGTGTCATGTCACCTATTGAGCCACCTGGCACGTGTCGTGTCACCTACTGAGCCACCTGTCGTATATTAACGTCTCCTGTGTGTCACGCGTTAAGGGCCGTTTGACCCCTGTTGACCACCTGTTGCACCACCTGTCTGAGCCATCTGATGTGTGTAACGTGATGGACGTGTGCGTCACATGTTGGAGAAAAACCCTGCTATGTGTCCCCAAGCCACATATAAGTGCGTTAATCCTGAACAGTACACACACACACACACACACACACGTACACACACACACACACACACACACACACACACACACACACACACACACCCACACCCACACTTTACCCACTTTTACCACAAGCGTCAGAGAGATGCCAAACTATCCACCAAAGAGGTAGAAAGCTATCCATCAGAGAGAGAGAGAGAGAGAGAGAGAGAGAGAGAGAGAGTCAACAAACCATCCAAGTAAGAAGAAGACGATGATTTGTGAGACAGCGAGACCATAAAGATTTGTCTCTCCTGACACCGTGAGAGATAATAACACACTAGTGCTCGCCATAAACCAGATATAAACCACCGTTCTCCGTTTTAATCAGCCTCTTGCATCAGGTGGGGGGGGGGGTTATAGATAGCCTCAATAAAGCTGATGGTAAAGTATTTTGATACAGAGGTAATGTCTTCCTCAAGGCCACGTTGCTGGAGAGAATATTACTCCTGATCAATATTACTCACCGAAAATATTACTCCCTTAGTATTACTCTTTCTAGTATTACTCCTCGTCATTATTACTCACCGAGGATATTACTCCGTGCTGTATCACTCCCGACAATGATGATGATAATAATCCTTTACATTATTACTCCCAGAAGATATTACTCCTCGTAAGTATTACTCGTCCTAAAGATCTAAAGATAGCCAATAATAGGTCTAGTTTTTCTATCCTAGGTTACGATTGGTCGTTAGAGCCGGTGTAAAGTAATTGCCACTCCAATGGGTCCTTTTTTTTTTTATATATATTAACCCACTTGCTTTCTAATTATTATCATTAGCCTCACTGAAGCACTATGACTGAAGCTAATGAATCACTTGAGTATAATGGGTTAAGGGGTCTCTGTCAGATCGAAGCAGTGAACTCATAATGATCTGACCTAATTGGTTTTATAAGCAACTTCTGAGTCCTTGACCTCGACTGACTTGACCTCGTATAGGGTCGTAAGATCTTATAGCCTCCCGAGGTCAGAGGAATTGACCCTTTTGAGTTCTTTGAATTCTGAACACGATTCGTGTTATTTGAGTTCTGACAGTGTACTACGCGAGCTCAAAGACATAGCGACCCCCCTCCCCACAAGGGGCTTAATGAACCCCCAGTTGCGTTCTAGTTGTTAATCATATTTGTTTTCTGTTGATTAACCTTTAAGGTTCTTTTTAATCCAGGATTAATCCTTCGATCTTCAAGAATTGACTCCTTGAGTTTAATGGAATATATCCCTTAAGTTTTTAGGGTCAAGTTGGCCCCCATGGATTCTAAAACTTAACCCCTTAAGTGGGCTAACGATAGAACAAAAAAAAAAAAATTTAGTTCATCTATTAACACTTTACGTTCTATAAATTAACCCTTGGAATGCGATTGAAGATAAAATGAATAAATGAAACTTGTAGAGCAAATACCTCATTATTCAAACACAGCGAAGCCTCCAGCTTTCACACAAGAACTGAAGACTCGGAGCTGACAAAGGTCAGTGAACCAGTGTTCGAGACTAATAAATCAATGGCTATTGTAGGGTTCAGACAGTTCACAGGCGGACATCAGTTGCTCGAAGCTTCTGAAACAGCTTATTAAGCTGCTGTGTTTGATTGATGCTGGTGGGAAATTTCAGCGTTCAAGCGCTTCAGTATTCAGCATATTATTTCTCTTTTCCTGTTGTAAGTTGATTTTCGATATCCTGAATAAGATTAAATATGAAAAAACATCAAAAATTTTAATGATACGAGGTAACGCACATATGAATCGTATATCCACGAAGCTTGATGCTTTTCTGATTCATAT
Source organism: Panulirus ornatus (assembly GCF_036320965.1). Lineage (NCBI taxonomy): Eukaryota > Metazoa > Arthropoda > Malacostraca > Decapoda > Palinuridae > Panulirus > Panulirus ornatus. The sequence goes on along the minus strand of NC_092290.1, from coordinate 3,415,448 downwards.
TAACTGCTTTTGAAATACCAAGATATACGTTTAGATTGTATGATATGTCTGTTGCTGTGGACGATATGAGTAAATGAATTTCAGTCGATCGACCGAGAGATACAGCCAGCAAGATGGAAGACTGAAGCAACTAAACGTTGAAGTCCTTCGTAAACTTTGCAATATGTTTTCCCTCCACCACCCTCTCTATCAACAAACCAATTTTAGTACTTTCCACTCGTGAGTATGGGGATGGAAAATCGCATAAAAAAAAAAGGAAAGATATGAGGAAAATGAAAATATATGATAGCCTAAGATTGGATTATTTCACCAGGGAAACTTTGAAGAGAGGACGAGTAGGATAAATGACGACGTATGGAGTCGATTATGATCAATATTCATCTTTTCATTATTCTATTTTTCTTCCTTTTTGACCAAATGTTTACAGAAGATTTTTACCGAATCATGGGGCAAGGATACGAAGTCAAGATGTGAAGCGGTTCGAATCTTGATTCTGAGCCAGAATTTCGAAACCAAGGTTCATCAAGAGATCCATGTCCGAACCTAGAGAGTTCGAGCCAGAATCCGATTCCAGGTCCGATCCAAGGGTTCAGAATCGTCAGGCATGGAAAATCCTGGAATCTGTACACGTGACATATTGTGTGTGTGTGTGTGTGTGTGTGTGTGTGGTTTCCAACCAAGCGACGTTTTCTATAATCCAGCAATAATAGCGTTAAATGAAACAGTGATGACAATGTCTGTGATTCGCAACGAAAATGTGTGAACTGATGAGATGGTCCGTCCGCTCTCTCTCTCTCTCTCTCTCTCTCTCTCTCTCTCTCTCTCTCTCTCTCTCTCTCTCCTCAACCTCAGAATTGACGTAGATCATCCCTCTTTACGGGTGATTTCCCAGAGGCCACGATCGTACGGGTGAGGAACTCCGTTACCCACTCATACGCTCCCCCTCCCCTCCCTCGTTTTTTTTTCCTTTTAGCGTTGGGAGTCTCGCCTCTGTAGCGGGTAACACACGGGGGACCAACGTGTCCTGGTCCAGGGCAACGTGTTTTGAAGGACGTTGTTGGCCTGCTCCCGCCCACATACCTTCCTCCGTCTCTTTCTGTCTTCTGTGTCTGTCTTTTCCCCTCCCACAAACCATTCCGTCCCGTCACATGCCACGCGAAAAAGATGATAGGATATATAAACAGAATATATATATATATATGCACAGGGGGTCCCGGGTTCGATCCTGGCTGTTGGAGGTTTGTATGTTCTATGAAGGTGCGCGTTCATATGTACTTTGTTCATATATATATATATATATATATATATATATATATATATATATATATATATATATATATATCCATCCTCAAAGCTCAAGCAGAATGTTATATCCAGAAATAATAACCTGAGTGAAATGTTCCCAGAACTAAACTGTAACCCTTGAAAATAGAGGACATTCGTCTTTTAAACGAGGGGTCACCGGTTCGATTCCCGTTCAGGGGGTCTGTTAAACAAGTTCCCTTCCCCATGATTGCCTCTGCTTGGTGACCCAAAAGGAGGTTGGCAAGCAATAACGCAAAGTTGTTTCTTTCAAAGTTTGGCTTCGCAATGGGACCTGAAATGGGGTTAGAAATACCCTTTGAAATGGGGTTAGAAATACCCTTTGGAATGGGGTTAGAAGTTAGATGATTTTGCAATTATATTTGTAAAACTATTCTGTACCGTTAACTAATGGATTGCTTTAATCATTGGTTCATTAAGAGTTTGTTGTGAATTACATTATATTTATGTGTGTGTGTGTGTGTGTGTGTGTGTGTGTGTGTGTGTGTGTGTGTGTGTGTGTGTGTGTGTGTGAAAATCACATTACAACGATCGTCAGACGAGGAGGTGGGGGATAGGATGGAGAGTGGGGATGGGGGGGGATCTGTCTCTTACCCCCAAGTGGGATAAGGGTGGGGTGGCGGGGGGGAGGAGGTTGTTGTTGATGGGTTAATGGGGTGGGGGTATAAGAGTGAAAGTCAACCAACTCCAAAAATAGCAATCCATCGTTCACACATGACCCACCCCAGGATAAGATATCTCTTCTGGGAACACACACACACACACACACACACACACACACACACACACACACACACACACACACACACACATGCTTCTTTTGGAGTCTGACTTCCCCCTAATTTCTTATGGGAAACGACTTAAAGTCTACACGATTGTAGACAGAGAAATAACCCATGAGTTGTTGTTGTTGTTCTTCTTATTCTTCTTATTATTATTATTATTATTATTATTATTATTCATTATCATTATTGTTATTATTTTTATTATTATTATTATTATTGTTATTGTTATGATTAGCATGTCTTTGGCAATGGTTTTCGACGCGAGGGTACAGCAGAATTAATCCTTAAGGAATCAGATGCCATTTTATAACTTAGAATCAACGTATGATAGTAAATAAAGGGTTCACATTTCTATAGAGTTATAGAACAGTGTTAGAGTCAGCGTGAAAGAAATATGAGAAACTTTTATATCTATATATTATGAGAAAGATATGAGAAATACTGGGTCAAGATGCCTCTTTCAGTCAGCGTTGAAGTTGATGAAAGTGACTTTAAGATTACACTTCAGCCACTTACTATGAATAGGAAGATGACAGTCCAATTTCATAATATAGACGAGAAGACTGCAGTCGAATTTCGCTCTCTGAATGGGATGTCTGTAAGAGAAAAATTGGTACAATTTCGTTGCGTACTTATGTGTTTACATGTCAGACTGTTTATGTTTCCCAGTCGCTGAAACACCGTTTCAGTTGCTTCAGCCATCCTTTCCTTGTTGACCTGACCCCTTAGGGATTAGGTCCAAAGCCAGGGCGTCGTATCCAAGGGTCACACGTCGTGCTGAAGAATCGTACCGTCGTGTTCAAGACACACACAGTTCTCCACACCCACAGCTCTACACTTAGACATGTAAAGTCTACACAAACACGACAACCACGGCCAGACGACCACGACAACGACGGCCAGACGACCACGCCAGCGCGAATAAATTCAGGTCAAACTATTGACCTGTTCTCGACCTCAACAAACACAGGCCTACATTGAAGAGAAACGCCCATAACAACTACGTTTAGACAACTACGCCCTCACAACCACGGCCACCAGCCAAAACAACACATTTGCATCTAGTCCCTCACACACTTGTGCAACCACAACTCACCCTCCTTCCCCCACAGGAAAATGTCATTTTCTTGTCACCTCACTTTCATGCCTGGACTCTCCCGTAACCTCACCTTCACTCAGGAAGATAAAGACAAAAGAATATATATATATATATATATATATATATATATATATATATATATATATATATATATATATATATATGTAAATGTTTTTGTTCGTGTTTGTTTATGTCCCTGGATTTTTTTTTTTACCTGCATCGTGTTGATTACTTTGTTTGTCGTCGTTCTCTCTCTCTCTCTCTCTCTCTCTCTCTCTCTCTCTCTCTCTCTCTCTCTCTCTCTCTCTCTCTCTCTCATTAGAGATAATGAGGCGAGCAAACCGTCACCAGAACGAATCCCTTCGTTTCGAAGAGAGACACTGAAGAGGCCTGGCCGCCCCAACACGGATCGTCGCGTTTGGTCGGAGCGTTTGAAATGTTCTCCTACACCAGACAGCCTCTTAACCTTTGTTTACCTCTGGCTCCACCCCGAGAAATCCAGAACAGAAATCCTTCCAATTTCTCGAGACATATAGATAACTCTTAACCTCCCTACGTGACTGTACTTATTAACATCAAGTAAAAAATTCACCCGAGTCGAATGTCTCTCTCTCTCTCTCTCTCTCTCTCTCTCTCTCTCTCTCTCTCTCTCTCTCTCTCTCTCTCTCTCTCTCTCTCTCTCGTACGTTAAAAAAATAAACATATAATGTTTTGACGTGAGCTGGAAGGCACCTCCCAGTCAGTTCAGAGGTCAGGCCTGGGTCTATTATTGTTTATGGATATTATACAAGACGTGTTTTTCTGTGTGAGGCACACGGCTCGTGTTCTTCTTCTGTGAGTTATCCTTCTTCTGAGACGTGTTACCGGACTCCGCTTGTCCGTGGTGACTCGGCGAGCGAGAAGTTCCTTTTGGCGAAGTTGTATCGTCGTCTGGGGACGAGAGGGGAGCTCCTCGTGGCAAACGAGGCCATCATTTCCCTGCTCCTGATTGGAGTGCCGCCTCAAAGTTACAGGAGTTCGTATCCTTGGCGCCGCAGTTGGCCCACTGGCAAAACCCAGGTGTTCATCCTTCCTTCGGGGGCTGGTCGATGAATGAGTACCTGGCTAAGTCTTTGCTGTGTGTGTATATGTGTGTGTGTGTGTGTGTATACATAATTAGGAGTAGAGACTTTGTGTGTATACATAATTTGGAGTAAAGGCGTAATACATATATACAAGGTTTAGGGACGGAACCATACAGGTATAAGACTCCCCTTTTCCCCTCCTCCTTTACAATACAAATAGACAATTACAACTGAAGTCAAATACAACTATGAGAGAATCTCATAATACAAACTGTAATGTAATCCTGGCTTGAACGAAATGTAATTTGAACTCGGGGAGCAATGGAATACCAACTTCCATTAATACTTCTTGTAGGTCAGTCTTAATGTAAAGGCGGTACGCCACAGAACAGCAATATTAATATATACCTTACCGCAATCCAGGCCAAATGGTGAGGTTGGTATAATAAGAGCGAGTAATACAACGATCGAGTATAGGATTCCCGCTCCAACTTACCCGATATGCGACGTCGTAAAGCACTTTAGTGCCGCAATTGCGAGTGTGTGTGTGTGTGTGTGTGTGTGTGTGTGTGTGTGTGTGTGTGTGTATGTCTTTAATGCACTCAACACTTGCACTCAAGGAACTGCCAAAGTGTCTTAAAAACCTTTAGAGATTTTGGAATCCATCCGTAGTTTTTGCACACACAACTGTAATATTGACAAGTCACTACACATGATATATGATTTATTTATTTATTTTATTTTGCTTTGTCGCTGTCTCCCGCGTTTGCGAGGTAGCGCAAGGAAACAGACGAAAGAAATATGATATCCGGCCAAAATAAACTGAGTACATTTTTTTTCTTTTAATTAATGAGCATAAGTAGTATGAGGATATTAACCTTTACCTCAGTATGATTAATTGAGAGGTTCGTGTTATGGAACCCGTATTATCCAGGTTACAATTCCTGTTACGTTTTTGTTAGAAATTGGTAAACAACAGACGAGTAGGGGATGGGGTGGTAGGGAGGGGGTTATTAAACCCAACTGGTAAACACATCTGACCATTCAGTGAATATCATGGACTCTCTCTCTCTCTCTCTCTCTCTCTCTCTCTCTCTCTCTCTCTCTCTCTCTCTCTCTCTCTCTCTCTCTCTCTCGAATCATTATTCATGTCATTTTGCAATTTTCCACAACACACACAAAAAAAGAAATTTGCTTAAAACAGTTCAAAGTGTTGGTGTGAATAGCAGGATGTGTTCGTGTGCATCAAGTTTATATAGACTGTCTGTCATTAGCTTCGTTTAATTAAAACAAAACGCAAGTAATTGCTCACAGTTGGACTTGATTACAGGGCAGGGATGATAGCTGTGTTCACTCCATGAGAGAGAGAGAGAGAGAGAGAGAGAGAGAGAGAGAGAGAGAGAGAGAGAGAGAGAGAGAGAGAGAGAGAGTTGAGCCGCTTCATCCACCGTAATATGGTGTGCAGGATTTTGTTCACCGTCACAATTAAATGTAAATAAAATAAACCTGTGAAATAGTCTACCACTCTGGCCTAAATTACGAGCGTCATTTTGATATAATCTACTGATCTCTCTTCTCATAATGAGTTCCATTGGCTATGAAAATAAATGAAGACGTGTTTACTCACAACAAGACGTAAAGGCTTCCATTTTCTCATTTTTTTATATCTATCTTTCTCACACAGGGATGGTAGTGCGCCCGAGGAAGTGATAGCAAAGAGATGACATATAACACAGGACTTACTGCTTAACAGAGCAAATTTAAGGTAAGTGTTCGAAGTTCCTTTGTTGTATAACAGATCGAATTTAAGGCAAATGTTCGAGATTCCTTCGTTGTGTGTATCTCACTTGAACGTCTGCCTCAAAGAACTATATTTTACGCGCAGACACACGGAGTAGCTGTGGCCGGATCTCATATCCTCTGGGAACGAAACGTGATTCGAACGGGAATCGAACCCCTCTCGCGCGCTCCGCCGTCCGGCTGTGTCGAGATCTATACACACACACACACACACACACACACACACAGCTTTTGCTTTCTTTGCGAATTGGCCTTCGTGGTTGACGTATTGAACGACCCAAGACTTGAGGGGGGGGGGAAGTAGTCCACGTCGCTAGCCATCCAGCGAATTAATTATAAGCCACACGAACTGCATGAATACATTGGTGTTTGCAAAGTCTGCCATTACTGGCAGCATTCAGTATTGTTGACCTTTGGTTGAACAGATGTTCAGAGATTGCACTGACGTGAACAGCACCGAGAATGTGAACGGTGAGGTAGGTACGTGACCTCCCGTTTTTTTTATTTTTTTTTCACCCCTCTCGTGCATGTTAACTTCTAAACATCTTTTGTGTTGCTAAATCGAAGTCATTTTTGTTGTGTTAAGTGGACGGGTATTCAGAGCATGACGGGACACAGGAATGTGTTAGTAGTGATTAATTAATTAGGGAGGTTGTGAATATCCCACAACCACCTCCTCGAAAAGGAACATGGAAATTTCCCCCCGCCCCTTTCCTACCCCCATTTTCTCTCGACGTGTTTACAAAAAGATGTAAAATTTTGTCGCCTCCCGAGGCTGAATGGTGCATGACGCAGGGGGAATACAGTCATGTTTCTGTATCATGTGAGCTGTATCTGTAGTTTGGAATTCGAAGTGAGTGATTGCCGTTGCGAGTTGATCAAATGTTCAGGTTCATTGTTCACTGCTTCACGGGTTTGCTCATAAGTGATCTTGTGAACCCGAATTTCGAAATTGCATTTATTTATTTTTTTTCAAAATGTCGACACGATTACGTGTTCTGAGCACCACGGTGTGTCGTGGTTATCACCGCCACTTGACTACTGGTGCGAAGTTCGATCCCCGGGCGCAGATGCACGGCACACAGCACACCCAGCCTTTCATCCTTCCTCTCGTTGGTTGATTTAAATGTGTACCACAACTTGGGATTGGGTGATGGGCATAGATAGCCAGTCAACAGCTTGTAAGACAGCGTGACTCGAACCCTTGGGAGCCGGCCCTAATAACTCTATACATTAACCCTCACTGCCAGATCAAATACCCTACAACCCACAGGTCAATACTACACACTTAACTCTGCATCTCCCATTCCCACTTCGACTGTGGGGGGAAGGGGTGGGTAGGAGGGGTTGGGAAATGGTATATATTTAAAGGTCGTGGACGAAACATTAAGTACAAAAGCCGTGGACGAGGTATTACTAATTCTTCTTGAGGTAATGGACGGAGTGTAATTTGTGGTGTGTGGCTGTCGTGAATGGGGTCAACATCATTGGGCCACCAGAACGCTCGCCAATTAAATGGGTTTATTACGGTACAGAAAAAACGAGAAGGTTTTCAGCGTGAATTTATGATCAAAGGCGATCAAGAAGACAGTGTATATGTAAGTGAGGGTGTGTGTGTGTCTGTGTATATGTACATGTGTGTGTGTGTGTGTGTGTGTGTGTGTGTCTGTGTATATGTACGTGTGTGTGTGTGTGTGTGTGTCTGTGTATATGTACGTGTGTGTGTGTGTGTGTGTGTGTGTGTGTGTGTGTGTGTGTGTGTGTGTATCTTCTCTACATAAGTATTTACACAAATCTTTGCATGTAATTATCCTATTATATCACTGTCATCATGGGAGACAAATCGTCTGTCACTTCACCATTACTGGAGCCAGTATGTTTTTTCTTCCAGTAAAGTCCACTTTTCCTCACCTGACTGGCTTTACATAAATCAATATTGATGTATTGTGATAGAGTTATTATATGTATATTGTAGTAGAGTTATTGTATGTATATTGTGATAGAGTTATTATGCATGAATATGCTTTTGAACGACACGTGTCAAGCTGACAGTGTTAAGAACTCTGCCACATGTAAATTATAGTCTCGTAAAACTCCTCCAACCACGTCAATTGTACATTCTCGTAAATCCCTCACACCCCCTGTCAGGGAGGCGGGAAAAAATTAAGAAAATGAAGGAGGTCAACAAAAGAATGAAAGGAGAACATCCCTCGGAACTTACTGCCCCACCACATACACACATACACACACACATATGGTGAGGAACGTCTGGTCTTCTGTAGCGGCGCAGACCACAGATGTAGGAGACACTAGAGACCCCTCCTTCCTCCCCTTCCTCCTCCTCCTCCTCCTCTTCCTCATCTTCCCCTTCTTCTTCTTCTTCTCCTCCTCCTCCTCTTCTTCCTCCTCCTCCTCCTGGTAGTCCTTCATGTAGCCTCCCTCCATGAGCCTTCCTCTCGTGGTATGCAGACAACCCTTAGTCTCATGGAACACTAAGGGTGCGACCCTTAGGTGTGAAGACACGACCTTTGAATGGTACGACCCTTAGGGGTAAAGACACGACTTTCATGCACGCAAGGTGGCGTTGATCCCTTAGGTACGACCCTTGAGCACAAGGGACATGAACCTTGAATCCGACGGTACGACCCTTGAGCACAAGGGACATGAACCTTGAATCCGACGGTACGACCCTTGAGCACAAGGGACATGAACCTTGAATCCGACGGTACGACCCTTTGGTTATGATGGCCTGCCCTTTGACCTGACCTTCCTGGGCGCCAGACCAACCTAGCGAAGGCGTCGTACCGTCGTGCTCCTGGGTCGTACCCAAGTGTGTCGTAGGATCCCTGTCATATCCTCCCTCCTTGTCTTTTCCCTCGTAGAACTACATCACTGTGATGAGCTGGTTTTGACTTACCTGAGAGAGGAGGCCCCTTATCCTCTCTCTCTCTCTCTCTCTCTCTCTCTCTCTCTCTCTCTCTCTCTCTCTCTCTCTCTCTCTCTCTCTCTCTCATCAGCTATTCCGTCAGCGTTCCTCATCAAGAGAGTGCCCTGCCCGCGCCCCTTCTGACAACAACTCCGAGCCATCGTTACTGTCGAAGCTCCCTGTTGTTCTAAATGGGTTAATGGCCTTTACAATATGCAGGCACTCGTGGCAGTTAGAATTATTGCTTAATGACTTCCTCTGAGTTAAGACTTGATTGGAGCGAGTTCTTGCGCACCACACACACACACACACACACACACACACACACACACACACACACACACACACACACACACACACACACACACTACTGCTTTTTTTGACCACCAGAGCCAATGGTGCCGCGTTTATGTAGACTGTATAATGACCACCTTATCTTTGGACAAGTAAAGGCAGGATTATTGACCCAACTTTTATGTGAGGCAGATATTATCTCTCTCTCTCTCTCTCTCTCTCTCTCTCTCTCTCTCTCTCTCTCTCTCTCTCTCTCTCTCTCTCTCTCTCTCTCTCTCTCTCTCTCTCTCTCTCTTGCGTTATAAATCCTGATATATGACTGATGAATATTTAGTAGACATTAATCAAATACAAGAGTTATCGGTAGTAACATTTTTCTGTAACTAGGCACGCCCACACACACACAGACACACACACAGACACACACACACACACACACACACACACACACACACACACACACACACAATATGTTTATTTGTTTGTTTGTTTGTTTGTGTGTGTATGTGAATGTGTGTGTGTGTGTGTTATATACGCGGGATTCGAACGCATGTCCTCGCGATACTCGGGCAGTGAGGGGGACCACTTCACCACACGAGCTCATAACTGTCTGTACCAGGAATTGCCCTCGTGCATTAAGGTGATAGTCTCTACCTTAATGACACCGATGGTAGACTTAAAATTCTATGTTGGGGGACCGAACGTGTCACGGAATAATCTACTCTGCGTATTATCCCTCCCTTTTTTTTTCTAAATTAACGTTGCAAGTTAATTAAAAAAAAAAAGGAAGGTCGATAATTTTGCTCCACCGTTTTTATTTTTTTTTTTATACTGATGACCTCCTGTGAAAGAAATCAGTAATGACTCTACTTGTGACTTGCATCAGGTGAAAGAAGTGAATGAAGAACCACCTAAGACGTTTCAGCAGGACTTGATGTGGTGGTGTAGTTTTGGTCGTACGAATGTCATGTTGTTAAGGCCATCAAACTAACGACTGTCATCTTGTTCAGTCCATTAAACTAACGAACGTCATGTTGTTAAGGCCTTTAAACTAACGACTGTCATCTTGTTCAGTCCATTAAACTAACGAACGACATTTGTTAAGACCTTTAAACTAACGAACATCATCTTGTTCAGTTCTTCGAACTAACGACTGTCATATATCATGTTCAAGTCATTTAAACTACCAAATACCCTAAACTGTAATATCAACAATTATTTTCTTTGTGAATCCACAACAGACAAAATCATAAATACGTCTAAGTCTTCAAGAACCATTGAGTCTTGACGCAACATATCGTTCACAGATGATGAATAGACTCGCTAATGAATGTAAGACTCGCTCGCTAATCAGTGTAAGTCTTGCCCTTAATTAAGCGCTCACACAGAATGGGCCATTGCTGTGAACCTTAATTGTTGAATCATTTTCAACGTTAATTGTTTAATTATATGGGGAGAATGTTTTGAGATTGGATGATGGTCAGTCCAGTTTGATTTAATAAGTGCCGGGGTTATTTGTTCTTAATTATAAGTGATGATGGACACCACACTTACAAAATGGGATGTTGGGATGAGAAGAGCACTTGCACACTTACACGGGTACTTACAGAATTTCAGTAATGGGTTAGCGTGCGTAGGGCTCACCGGAGGAACGTTTTGTTACGAAGAATTAAAGTCTTGTGACTTACGCGTTGTCGAGTATTATGTAGTGTGAGACTTGGGTGAGATTTGGTGTGTGTGTATGTGGACTGAAGTGCCTGCAGCCCCACGTGTAGATGAGACTTGAAGGAAAGGAGAGCTATATGGACCAAAGGAATGACGCTCGACAACCACTGAAACGCTGGCTCACTGTGTGCAACTGTAGTTGCCGCCGGTACTAACTAAACCCTCCCTCCCGATACCCAGGCGGGTAAGTAGCGGCAATATACCTACCCCTCCTGGTCGATATGGTCGCCTGCCACCTACGAGAGAGGTAGAGAGAGAGAGAGAGAGAGAGAGAGAGAGAGAGAGAGAGAGAGAGAGAGAGAGAGAGAGAGAGAGAGAGAGGACCAAAGCTGCGTCTCCTGGTTCATATTCATGTGGACGTATTACCTCAGCGATCTAGAGTGGCCATTACCTCAGGACCCGTCTGTCTCTCTCCCTCCCTCCCTCCCTCGTCCCTCCCCAGAACTCAGGTCGTCAGGGAAAAACCTGTTTGGTCGATGAGTGAGTCTTATGGTCAGGAGGTTCTGTTGCCAACACTGTTGCTCATTAGAAACGGCCGTTGAGGAATGTTGCCCGGCCAGGTGGAGGAGGTGGAGGAGAAGGAGGAGACCTGTCATGTAGATTGAGGCCCGGAGGTGGAATTCTGGCAGGTGGATGGACGATAAGGTGGAAGCCCGTCAAATGAATTGATGTCAAGGTGGAAGCCTCACAGGTGGATTGATGGTGGAAGCCTGGTAGGGTGGATTGATGTCAAGGTGGAAACCTCACATGTCCGTCGGGCACGGCCCTGTCGCTGAGCGCGAGCACCGGGGGGTCGAAACCTCCCGCCCGACGTAGACTGAACCCCGAACCCTTCCACACTGACTCACTCAGGCTGTAGAACTGATCCATGTGGGACGCGACCCAGTAGACTCCTAAGGCTACGGACTTTCCCCAGAACCAAGACGGAATAAAGTGAGTCAGGTGGTAGACAATCGAAGATACTACTGATTAAGGAAGACCCTACCCCATTCTCCCATTCCTCACCCTTTCCCCATCCCTCCCTCCCATTCCTCACCCTTTCCCCATCCCTCCCTCCCATTCCTCACCCTTTCCCCATCCCTCCCTCCCATATCCCCGGCAGCAGTAGCAGCAGTGATTCAGTCATGGAAGGTTATTACAAATGACGTGAGTCGTGTCACATTCCCTTTTATAGAAAAGTAAAAACTGGAGGGGAGGATTTCCAGCCTCCCGCTCCCTCCCCTTTTTAGTCGCCTTCTACGACACGCAGGGAATACATGGAAATTATTCTTTTTCTCCTATCCCTACGGTTAATGAATAAACAAACACAACCAAAAATGGAAAGTACATTTGCTATATGATCTATAACAACTTTCCTTTAAGTTAGCTAACTGTGTAACTATAGACATACACAGCAATAAACGAATTTTGATTTATCTGGTCAAGGTTGACCGCGATGACCAGCAGCGTCAGGTTGACCATAGTCATCATCATCCAGTCCCGCGCATAATACAGTAGAACATGGGCGGTAGGAGACAGAAAAAAATTCAAGGGAAGCTCTTTTTACCTGTGTGAGGCTGGCTAATATGGACCTATAGGTGAGTGTCTGGACGACTTTGAAATGGGGTCGTTCCGATGAACAAGTCGGTCGCAGAAGGGGATATAAAAAAAAAGGTGGAGGTGGGGGGAGGAAGTGGAGTGTGGAGGGAGTGTGTGTGTTGTGGTAGTAAAAGTTGTGGTGGTGAGGGTGTGGTTTGGATTGATTGGCGTAGGGGAGGAGGGTGGGTGAGTGTAGAGAGAGAGAGAGAGAGAGAGAGAGAGAGAGAGAGAGAGAGAGAGAGAGAGAGAGAGAGAGAGAGAGAGAGAGAGGCGTATGTATTTTATTTGGGTTCTCAAGCGAATTCCTTTCACATTCATTCGTCCAGGTTTTGCTAGAGTACGAGAGTCGTCCAGGAGGGACACACACACACACACACACACACACACACACACACACACACACACACACACACACATGGCCAGTAACAGTCATCAGTGTCAAAGTCTTCCAGGAATTTCAGTAAGACGTTTCCTGGACTGGAAGCGTTCCATGCAGTCTTAACTTATTGACTGGCAAGGTCTCTTTGGTCTCCCCGCTCTCAGTCGTCCTGGTCCTGGAATTTCCAGCATTTATATGTCCCTTTCATCTGTTCCCTCTTCATAGTATTTCTTTAATTTCTCTGTCCCATATAGATCTCCCTCTTCCCGTATTGTGCACACGGAAAAAAAAAAGAAATACACACACACACACACACACACACACACACACACACACACACACACACACACACACACACAATTACCCTCAGCCTTTGGAAATGCTGGACGCGCCAGTATTCCGTCATGTCAACATTGAATACGTCAGTTTCCAGCCGCGACCGTTGTACCACAGACACAAGATCTCTCTTTGTCCTTCTCTCACATCAGACTCCCTCTCTCGCTTCCCACATCCACCACGAAATAAATGAGAAGCAGTCATGATGACGACCCGTACGCGGGGAAGGGTCTCTGATAATTGTAATTCTTGGGCAACGGAATGCTTTGAACGACCCCTTCTGGCGTAATTAATCCGGCGTATGATAATCCAATCACTAACTATGCATGGACGTGGGTGGATGTGTTCTGTGGCAGAAGGGGTTTGGCCTCTCGTGGCACAGAAGGTAAGACCTTAATGAACTTAAGTTCTGTGTAACAGTTGGCGAATATGATCAGAATTCGTTACGTAAATGGAAGGTGTTTGTGATACTCGTATATGAATTAACAGTTTGTGTGTGTGTGTGTGTGTGTGTGTGTGTGTGTGTGTGTGTGTGTGTTCTTAACGCTATAGTGGTGATTAAATATCCTTCCAGAGGAGTGCTTGGAAACCGCTTCCAAGGTTTGTGAACCATCTAATGGCCACTAGCTAGCCCGAAGTACTATGAACAGAGGCTTGAGGTGGGGAGAGAGAGAGAGAGAGAGAGGCATCGCTACCAGACCGGATCCGTCATGATAAGAAGACTTTGTTGTGGTATTAAGTGGTATTGACGATGACTTGAGATGGTATCACTGTTTCTCTGGAGCGGAGGAAAGTCTTCAACGTTTTCGTCTTTACAGTGAACGAAGCCAGAGATCCGAAGCTGAAATTGATCTAAAGTATTCATCCACGTCTACCGAACGCGATAACTGTTCTACTATGTTCAGGGTGAACGATAACCATCACCAGAAGTGGTCTAGAACACGGGAGGTGTAGGAGGGAGGGAAGAAAAAAGCAGAATCAATTTGTCCACATGTGCTGTACTTAATGATGTTCAATTTGATCTGTTAATGGATGCCAATCCTTCATGGTAGCCACAGCTGAGGGTGGTGGTGAGGTGGACAGGGTGCGTCGAAGATCCAGTAGCTTTAGTACGAGAGTTACGCTATAAAGACCAGAGTTCTCTCTCTCTCTCTCTCTCTCTCTCTCTCTCTCTCTCTCTCTCTCTCTCTCTCTCTCTCTCTCTCTCTCTCCGTCGAGCGTGGCAACAGAGGTCGTATAAGTCCATCAGTTGAGTGCTATAAACCCGTTCGTTCAGCGGGTACGCGCTGGTGTTAGTACACACACACACACACACACACACACACACACACACACACATACACACACACACACACACACGCACGAACACACACTTATGCGTGCGTGACAGCGAGCACAAACACACAAACACAGAGACACAGTTTGTAATCACTTTGGCGGTCGTAAAACACATTCTTTATAATGTCCTGTTAATGAGTGATAATAATCTAATTAAGCTAATGATATTTTGCCCCATTACTTGTTCCGCTCATTAACAAGTCATTTGGTGATTAGTGATATTCCGATTAGCAAATGAATGCAAGTGAGTTTGGGCCTCGATAAATGATTCGCAAATCACGTTGTTTCGTTTGAGTCTGTTGGAGGATCAGATAAATGAGTAGGATTAACGGATGGAGAAGAAGAAGTCTCAAAAATTCTGGAGAGAAGATTTAAAAATCTGGGGTCAATTCTGGGGGTCAAGGGGGTCAGCGCTGGGGTCACAGTATTGTGTGTCAGGAAGCTGAGGGGCGTGATGCGCATGTCAGCCAGGGTCAGGAGGTTCCAGACCATTAAGGCCTTTGTTAGGTCACAGTCAGGTCATGTTATGAGGAGGAAGGGACATTCCTGAGGTCAAGTACTGAAAGAAATAAGGTCAAGACATTAGGGTCAAGTGACCATTAGCCAAGACAGGGTCAAGAGACTTAATTTAAGAGTAATAGAAGAGAGAATAATGAATACAGGAACTGAAAGGCAAACTATCTGATAGAAAAAAATTGTTTGCACGCCAAGGGGCAAACACACTGTCATTGTTTGCGTCAATCATTTCAGCTACAGGCAAACACTTTTGAGATAGAAGATCAGAAAAAAATCTCTTGGTTGTCCATGACGAAGAGATGCAAGACCTAGTCAACAGATAAGGACAGGAAAGATTCGTTACGCGAGAGACAAACAAACCAACAAAGAAAAACGTAGAAATTAGCAAAATCCGAAATCCTACCAACGAAACAAAATCAGACAATCCAAACAAACGAGCCAAAGATAACAAAGAAATGAAGAAATGAGGTAAAGCACAACTAGAAATGATGTTTGGAAACGGCGGGAAACGGCGATCATGTATAATAACAACAATGATAATGATTATATATATATATATATATATATATATATATATATATATATATATATATATATATATATATATATATATATATATATATAAATATATATATATATATATATATATATATATATATATATATATATATATATATATATATATATTATCCCTGGGGATAGGGGAGAAAGAATACTTCCCACGTATTCCCTGCGTGTCGTAGAAGGCGACTAAAAGGGGAGGGAGCGGGGGGCTGGAAATCCTCCCCTCTCGTTTTTTTTTTTTTTTTTTTTTTTTTAATTTTCCAAAAGAAGGAACGGAGAAGGGGGCCAGGTGAGGATATTCCCTCAGAGGCCCAGTCCTCTGTTCTTAACGCTACCTCGCTATCGCGGGAAATGGCGAAAAGTATAAAAAAAAAAAAAAAAAAAAAAAATATATATATATATATATATATATATATATATATATATATATATATATATATTCCTATGAGTCCACGGGGAAAATGAAACACGAAAAGTTCCCAAGTGCACTTTCGTGTGATAATCTCATCATCAGGGGAGATATATACATATATACAAATACATATTCTACCCACTCGCTCTCCCACACCGTAAATTTTGAACCAATAATGAGCATTCTCATTAATCACGTTTGATAGCCTCATATCGAAAGACCATTCACCTTAGCTCGTGACGTCAGCAGTGACCTCGTCCGCGTAGAGGTCAAAGAGTATGGTGTTTCTTCCCCCCCCCACCTCCCCCTCTACCACGTTTTAGATCTGTTTCCAAGCGATTGTAGTACACGTCGTTAATTAAAAAGGTTTTTGAGAAGCATAGAAATATGATTTAATAAAAGACTTGCAATAGTTCGTTGGTGTATTTTTGAATTTATTTTGAATATGTGTTGTGTTTCCTAATTTTCTTTTCTGGGAATTTTTGTCAATGATTTCTTGTGTAATGATGATTTTCTGAGGAAAAATACGAAGAATTTCTCATTTTGAGAAAGACAAAAGAAGTGGGACTGACCCCCCGAAATTAAATGAAAATGGTTCGTGTAAATATCTTCAAGTGGAGAACCACCGAGTATTTTCGAGAAGAAAATGGGAATAGAGGCCACGCAGCTGCAGCGGTAGGTCACCGCAGGTCGTGCGAGGTCAAGCGGAAAAGACTTCGAAGAATGTGGGAATTGTGGGGTTTACTCGGGGTTACGTCATCATCCCGCTGTGACTCGTTTGCTCGCTGGGGATTGGTGTGGGGTTCGAACCCCGTACCCGAGATGACTCACAAAAACTTCGAGTTCGGGGGAACTATGAATCATTACGCCGCCATCCATGAGGGAGAAGAAAACGGTATGTGGTACGCATCGCTGGAAGACTGGTGAAGGCTCGAGGGAAAAGGAGATGTGCTAACAGTATCGAGAAGGGCTGAGTATGAGGTTCAAGGAGATTTGAGACGCTGGAGTGCCATGTTAGAGGCTGGAGTGCCATGTTAGAGGCTGGAGTGCTATGTTAGACGCTGGAATGCCATGTTAGAGGCTGGATTGCTATGTTAGAGGCTGGAGTGCTATGTTAGAGGCTGGAGTGCCATGTTAGAGGCCTGGAGTGCTATGTAGAGAGGCTGGCAAGGCCTTGTTAGACACTGGAGTGCCATGTTAGACGGTGGCAGGGCCATGTTAGAGGCCGGGAGATGTAACGAACCACAGTACCTTTTCTCTCGAGCTTGGTAATGTTTGTGTGTGAGTCTCGAGTGGAAGACGTTATCCTTGACTCCAGTGTATACCTCGTGGGATTCATTATGATTCACTCGAGTCATGAAGGCGACTACAGGCGAATCAATCTTTCTTTCTTCTGGTGTTTTTTTTGTGTTTCTTTTTTAAGATACTAAAAGTTGCCGTGTGGTGGAGGAGGGCGACTGGTCACCAGTCTGACTTGGTGGTGGTGGTGGAGGGATGGGGGGGGTTGTGTTGCCCTCCTCCCACACGACGCAGCTCAGGTAAACGGCTGGAACTCAGATGGAAGAGACGTCTGGAAAATAACATGCCAGAGAGAGAGAGAGAGAGAGAGAGAGAGAGAGAGAGAGAGAGAGAGAGAGAGAGAGAGAGTGTGTGTGTGTGTGTGTGTGTGTGTGTAGGAGGAAGGGGGTGGAGAGGTGACACACCCCGATCATGACTGTGAATTTGTTCGTAGGTGATGTTGGTGATGGTGGTGCTGGTGTTGGCGATGGTGGTGGTGATTGGGGAGAATACGAGAGGGGATTTGATTGACGCCATGTTGGTGTTGGGGATGATTGTGGTGTTGGAGCTGGTGGTGGTGATTGGGGAGGAGATGAGAGAGGCGGGATTTGATTGACGCCGTGTTGGTGTTGGAGGTGATTGCAGTGTTGGGGGGGGAGGAGGGAGAGAGGAGGTGGTGATGGAGGTAGTATAGCGGGAGAGTCGTACCTGGTCTAATACTTTGTGTCGTCGTACGACCTTTGAGAGGGACGACTCCCAGGAGGAGGTCGAACACGACGCCCTCCGACCTCTTTTCGGGTCAGGCCGGCCTCTGGTCAGGTGCGACAGGCTGGGCGAGGCCCTTGCGTCACGCGACGGAAACAAATCGTAAAGTGAGTCGAAGGAAAAAGAAAAAATACGTCAGATACACGTTAACAAACCAAATAACAAAGACGAGTACATAGAGAATCAAGAAAATCAAATAAACATATGGAATATATGAGGATAGAAAAGCATATGATATATAAAGGTAAATAGATTATAAATACAAAGATAAACAGATTGAAAAATATATAGAAATGGCACACACGAGTGTTACAATGCATCTTCTTTTCTTATCAAAGTTTCGTTTATTTTCTTATCTTCTGTTCGCTGTCATTTCCTCACGCTTCAGTACCCTCAGATCTGCTCAGTAATATATAATCTCAAATTATCTTTACTTCTCCTTAGTTTCTATTTTCCCTTTCCTTCATATATCTGTGTATATATGATTCTCTGTTGCAGTTTATCTGCTTCAGTCTCTTCTCATTACCATCTCCATACCGTCCTTTATCACTATTTTATGTCTGTGTCTACCTTTCGTATATCTTACATTGCGTATTTACAGAGAACATCAAGTTTTCTTTGATTATCTCAATCTCTCTCGTCTGACCACAGTACGTTTTCTTCCTTCGTCCTAGATATAATACTAGTTTTTCCCAGGACGGTCAGCCGAGGCTATCATCATTCTGCTAGAAACACCCTTAATCATTCTCTCCAGAGAGGCGTTTCTTGCCCCATCTGCTGCTACTTTCCGCTTCGTGACTCACTGATCAGCGATGTTGACTGGGGTCCATAATAAGTTCGCCTTAGATAATAATATCGTCGGATAATTTACTCCGGATAATCACACGTTGGATAATTCACTTCAGTCATCGTAAAGTCTTGAGTCCTGAAGCAGCGCCCTCTCTTTGGGATTATCGCACAACCGATCATCCAAATCGAATTATCCCTAAGTTCTGGTTGCGTGAATACTCCACCGATAATCGAATTGAATTATCCTTAATATTAAATCCTAAAAGAAAACAAAATTTACCATGGGAGATCACACGACGCAGATTATCCTAATTACATCCGAAAATCACATTTTTCATAATTGATTCCAGATTATTTTTGACAGTTACCATCTGTTTGGATAATCAAACATCCGATTATCAAATCCAATTATCCTCAACACTGGTTCTAGAGGGGGACAGTACCTTTGAAAATCAAAGAAGATAATCGAATTATCAGAAATCTAGGACCAATACTGTTTGCTTCGGATATAATCGTACGTTCTATACTCTCTACACTTTACCAACTAAATTCGACCACGAGTGAGAACAGACTTAATGATTCCATGTGTGGTTAAAATAGATTGAATGTAGACGCTAAATTACCACTTGTTTGTTAACAAGTGGGTTGAATTACGTGTTACTCATGGGCCACTGTCATAAAGAGTATATTACTCAGTATGTAATATATTTTTTCCATTTATTGTTATCATTTATGCCATTTATCCTTATCATTCTCAACATTACGACAATTACTGGGGAGAATCGAGTACTTTTTGAGTTATGATTAGAGATTGTATGATAATCAATTCACCCAATAGCGACTGCTTGAAAAAAAGAAAGCAAACTAGTTACGTGTTCCTCAGGTAAACCTTGGTTTACTGATGCTCAGAGACGTAACTACAATTTAGAAATGAGTTTACATTTGCCTTTCGTAATCTCATATCGTCCCTAGATATGATTATGATTATATGTGTATCATCCATTGTCAATTTAATTGTATGTGCGTGTGTGTGTGTGTGTGTGTGTGTGTGTGTGTGTGTGAAATATGGTTTACCTTGTGGTACAAGGTGCTTTCCAGTGCTGTATTCTCTGTATGTGATACATAAGTAATACATAATAGAATACATAGGATTTTACACAGCCACAGCCTAGGGTCATCTCGATTCTATGTTAGTGGTGGTAGATTTCAGAAGCAGAGATTGATGTAGGGGAGGTAGATAGTACAAGCTTACATGGTAAGGTAGACAGTACAAGCAAACATGTTAAGGTAGACTGTACAAGCATACATGTTAAGGTAGACAGTACAAGCAGACATGTTAAGGTAGACAGTACAAGCAAATATGTTAAAAGTAGACGGGATATTAAGGTAGACAGTACAGGCAAACAGGTGTTAAGGTAGACAGTACAAGAAAACAGGTGTTAAGGTAAACAGGACAAGCAAACAGATGTACTACTACAGGTGTAATTGCTTGATTGTGATTATCATATTGGATACTGCAGACACTTTGATGAAATGAATGCTTGGGGAAATGCTTGAGAATTGCTTTTCGTTTAGTGAGGTTCATTTGAATGGTAGATGTGAATGCTTGGAGAAGTGGTTCAGTACGAGATATAAATCTGAAGTGAATTCGAATGAAAGCACTGAATACTTCAGGAAATGCCTGAGAGAAGGGAGGAAAAAAATATTAGTTTGATTCGGCGAAAGTGAAATTTGATTGCAGAAATAAATGCTTGGAGACATGGTGGGAGAAAATGATTTTTGAATACGAATTAGATTTTGAAGTCGGTGGAAAGAGTGTGGAGATAGAACTGTTAATTATATAATTATCTGGGTTGAGTAGAGAGAGAGAGAGAGAGAGAGAGAGAGAGAATAAATTCTCTCTCTCTCTCTCTCTCTCTCTCTCTCTCTCTCTCTCTCTCTCTCTCTCTCTCTCTCTCTCTCTCACCTGATATAGAAATTATCCAAAAGAGACAATGTCCCTCCCTCCACCTCACCCACCCAAAAAAAGAAATTAAGACGACAGTCCCACTCAGCATTTTCAGTCCAGGGTAACTTAAAAAGAAAAAATCTTTTTTCCTTCTAATTTAACCCATTTCATAACATCAGATTTTATCTGGACGTCTTAGGAACAAGACCACGACAACTTTTCTCGTTAGAGAAAATAGAATGGCCGGGAGTGTGACGGATCCCTGGCGCTAACACACACACACACACACACACACACACACACACACACACACACACTGTAAACTGTTCTCAGAAACACGTACAACTGTGAGGTAAGGGATATATTGTGGTAATAGTAATAGTAGTAGAGTACCAGCAGCAGCGGCAGCAGTACAACTGTGAGATAAGAGATGATATCGGTATAGAAGTAGTGGCGGTAATACTAGTAGTAGTAGCAGTAATAACAGCTTCATTATATATACAACAAACAACAACAATAACAACACTCAGTAGTAGTACCATATAAGAATGTTGTGACCAGACTGGGTTACTGTGTAGGGAAATGCTCATTCATTACATTGTAGTCTGTCAGGTTTGGGGAAATATAGAGACAGTCATGGCTCCAGACAGGTGACATTCTGTAGGTAAGACGCATCGTATGACCCCTGTGTTTGGAGGAGTTGAATAATCTTATATTGGTTTTTGAGGTAGTTGTCATTCATTTACAGAACGCCAGATGACAAAATGGTTCTTCATATATGTAAGGCGTTTTCCAATCTTCATTCCGCCGTGCAGTACCCTTCTCTCTCTGAGTTGAGACTTTATCCCATTTTCTTTATTTCACTCACGATGGGAAGATATTTTCCCCCAAATCGTTTTCGATCGTGTGTGTTTTCAGTTTTGGAAGAATCACATTGTCTCTCGCTCAGGACTTTCACGACGTCGCAATAACTCACAACTCTTTATTTCACAACCTCATTCCTCTGCTTCTGACATCTCGAAAACGCTAGGAATTCCTTCGCAGCTTTAATGTACAACACGTGGAGGACCCAGAATATCCTGATCAAATCCTCTGGCGACCATAAAGTTGGATAAAGTATTTCCCAACATGCCCACTACGATCACTCGTGTGTGTGTGTGTGTTAGTTCTGTGCAAGAGGGACTAATTGATATGTGCCTGAAGTATATATATATATATATATATATATATATATATATATATATATATATATATATATATATATATATATATATATATATATATTGACTTCCCCACACGAACTCTACCATTTGGTTTGATAAGTTGTCTTCGCTTCACTTCCCCCTTCACGTGCTCTGTTGCCTTTTGCTGGGCAATTTTCGACCTGGCTGAATTAACTGGCCTCTCGGGGCCTTAAAACGACGTCGGCTGTAATTACAACCAATTTCATCTTCCCCATTACTGGAACAGAGACACAGTGTGGTTCTGGCACCATTTTCGAGAAGCCTTTTGCATCGGTTGCTTTGTGTGGGCATTTGCTGCGTTGCAGGTCATAAACCTAACAGTAGTGTTTCACAACGTAAGTCAGGCGCATTGAAGGACGAAGGAAATATGACATTCCTGTATATATACATATATATATATATATATATATATATATATATATATATACATATATATATATATATATATATATATATATATATATTTAGAGGTGGATGTTCTCTGACAGGCCCAACATAGCCAGCAGGCCAACATAACAGTAAATGGGACTTTTCCCCCCACAAGTATTTGCGCCCCATTCACCTGCAGGTCGAGGTGGACCATCGCCTGGCCTCGGGAAGACAATGCCCCCCCCCCCCCCCCCCCCTCCCCTACCGTCGCTCAACTGACCCATAAATCGACAGCCATGAATTACTCCCATTTTGCCTCTGAGGTTTATTGGTTCCTTGGTAAATACCCACACCAGGCTGTAATTGTTAGTAAGACCTTTGGCTTGTGAGGTTTCGCCCTTGCGTCAGGGTAATAAAAGGGCTTTTATTGCCCTTCGCTGCTGCTGCTCAATAGAGCACCACCCACCTCCCGGTGTGCTGCAACGGATCTCTCTCTCTCTCTCTCTCTCTCTCTCTCTCTCTCTCTCTCTCTCTCTCTCTCTCTCTCTCTCTCTCTCTCTCTCTCTCTCTCTCTACTCATAGAACAGCTTTTTATAGAGACGATGACGTTCAGATAGCGAGGGGAGTTTCTCCTGAAGATCTTAATGGTAGGAGATAAAAAAAAAAAAAAAACGAAAAAAAAAAGATAGACGAAGTATCACGGAGGAACGATAATTTTTTTTTTTTTTGGAAGTTGGGGGGGTGAGGTACTGGGGGGGTGGTGTGCCTCGTCCCGCAGTGAAATATGGATATTAAACCAATAGATTAGAACTCGATTTGTGGGTCGACAAGAGTAATCTCATTGGTCAAAAGCACGACGGGAGGAGACGCTGTGTCAAGCAGTGCACACACACACACACACACACACACACACACACACACACACACACACACACACACACACACACATTTATGCACACTTGGGGTTTTCTTTGTGTGTGTGTACGTGAGTATGTATATATATGCTTGTGTGTGTGTGTGTGTGTGTTGCTGTATTCATGCATGTATACAACGTTATCTCCATTCATATTCATATCTCCCAGATATGAACAGACGCAGGATGCTGGGTTTTGAAGATGGATAAGTAATGAATTATGAATGTAAAAGTCGGCGCAGATGGATTATTCCCCCCCCCCCCCCCTCAGTACGTCTTTCCTCTCTCTCTCTCTCTCTCTCTCTCTCTCTCTCTCTCTCTCTCTCTCTCTCTCTCTCTCTCTCTCTCTCGGTTGGAGGGGGTTCCCTCTCTACGCAACCTCGACCACCCTTGTGTCGTGTCTTTGGGAGAGGTCATAAGGTGACATGGAGGTCAGAGAAAAAAAAAGTGACCTAGTTTAGGCGGTGGTAAGAGAGAGAGAGAGAGAGAGAGAGAGAGAGAGAGAGAGAGAGAGAGAGAGAGAGGCTAAGGTCAACCACCAGGGAGAGAAAGAGAGAGAAGAGAGAGAGAGAGAGAGAGAGAGAGAGAGAGAGAGGCTAAGGTCAACCACCAGGGAGAGAAAGAGAGAGAAATAGAGAGAGAGAGAGAGAGATAAGAAGCTGAGAATGTGAGAGGCGTGCAATGGAGAAAGAGATATATAACCTGTGAGACAGAGATAACAAGGAAGTTAATGTAAATAAAAAGAGATAAAACTGAGACAGGCAGGTAACAAGACTGTAAGTGTGTGAAAGACAGAGAGAGAGAGAGAGAGAGAGAGAGAGAGAGAGAGAGAGAGAGAGAGAGAGAGAGGATGATACCCCCAGGGTAACACCAGGGGAGGAGGAAGGGGGAGTCTACAAAGGCGATTTGGTTCGCGATAAGACAGAACGTAAATGACTTACCTCCGTAAGCCAGTGTGAATACTGCATGAGGTACGTGGGGGGATGGGCAGGAGGGGATAGAGTTCTTTTGAGGTGAGTAAACGAACATCAGGAAAAACATTTCAGACTTCAGGAGACTATTACGACTTCAGTTAATCAATCGTTTTTTTTTTTTTCATGGATGCTACACATTAATAGTCTAATGGAAGAGAGGAGCCGTTTCATAGAGTAGTCTGTGAGTTTTGCTGGTGAGACAGAGGTGTTCCTTAATAGTTTGAGAGAAAGAGAGAGACAGACAAGAGAGATACCTGTACAGACAGGCGTATGGACAGACGTCAAGAGAGAATCATTCTCTCAGAAAGATATTGACTTAGCTCTCTACAAACCCAGACAAACGAACAGACACACAAACACGAAAACAAAAACAGCAAATCGTAGGCTCCATATTAGAAAAGAACAAATACATCTTTCCCTCCAACTCTAACCATCTTACAAGCATACGACGGGGATGGGGGACGAGACGCCACCCAATCAGAGACTAGAGCGACCTACTTCGAGCTCATGTAGAGTGACGTCTGGTAGAGGAGGTTCGCTTTCTAACAACCGTCCCTTAAGCAAGTACTGCTGGGGTTGGGGCGCTATTGGCTACCTCGATGCGAAGAGCTGGGGAAAGACAGACCCACCCACCCACCCCCATCACAGACAGTGAATGTGTCTGGCGGCGATTAATAGAAGCAGACGCGTCTATCTGTGCGCATACAGAGAGAGAGAGAGAGAGAGAGAGAGAGAGAGAGAGTACTATGCTCCGCCAAGGAGAGCTTGGCGCGCTTAAACCAGTTCCTTATCTTCTGGTGTTTGGTCATACCTCGCCTGGACTCTCTCATGCAAGAATTGCCTCTTGCTGTTCTTAACCCGGCTACTGTACCTTCAGCTGTGGCACCCACACCCCCTGCTCCACGTACTGGCACTGCTTCAGGTGTGACACCGTTGGTACCAGATGCGACACTGTGGGTGTCGGATATGCCACTGTGGTATAGGGGATGGCACTCGGGCACCGTCAGGTATATGAAACTGGGCGTGGCACGTCAGATATGCCACAGTGGCACGTCAGGTATGCCACAGTGGCACGTCAGGTATGCCACAGTGGCACGTCAGATATACCACAGTGGCACGTCAGGTATGCCACAGTGGCGCTAGTCCTTGACCCGGTCGATACCAGATGTCATACTAAGTTACCAAACGTGTTCCAGGGTCACACTTAGTATTCAGTACATGGTACCGGGGCTATAGAAAACCTGCGTTGCCTTTAAAACTCTCCAGCTTGAGGTGAACAGGGAAATAAAAATCTACCTTTTTTTTCTTCTACATGCAAAATATAATGATAGATATAATTTGCAATTATACTCGGCCATAAAACTACTGTGAATGGGACAAGCGTTTGTGGAAAGTACATGGATTTCTGTGTTGTGTAAGGAACAGCGTTTAGTGTGAGAGGAGAGAGCAAGGCTTTGAGCTTGAAGGCTTCCCCATGAATATTCACATCAAGACATGCGCTGGATCTTCCCTGAATATCGTGTAATGTGTATTCATACATTTGGTCAATGTGCCATGTGTGTACACCACATATATATATGTACAGGATTACCCCCAGGGGATTTCAGCTGTGTATTTCCTCATAGTTTGGTATGGTAATACACCCTGGATTAGTACCCCTACAAAGACCTCTCTCCCTCTGTCATTGCTCTAACGTAAGTGAGAAAGATGTCTTAGCGACCTCTTGTTATGTAAGTATTCCACACATATTGTCCAAGTCTGGACGAGGATTCGATGACGAAGGTTTCTCTCAAATTCTCATTTTGGTCAAAGATTTCCTAACCTCGTCCCTCAGACCAGAGGTAGTCCCGTGTCAGTTACCCCCCCTTTCGAAAATCATAGTCTTTCAGAATCATAACCAAAAAGAAATCATAACTTTTGTGACTCGTAACATACACAAATACAAACACATAACCACAACAACCATAAGCTTCAGATAGAATAATGGGCGACCTTTGCTGCAACATCCTTTCTGGGGATTTTTCCTCCTTTTTTTTGGGGGGGGCGGGGGGTAGTTGGGGGAGGGACACTAATAAACAAAGGCTTCCATCTATGCCATTATGCAAATCAGGCGTGTATCACTCTTGTGGAAGGACTGGGATTATCAGCAGTAAAGCAGGAGCCACCACCTGCATTCCCAACCGCTGATCTCCTCACCCTTCAATTTCACCTGCTATTACCCATTGGTGATGCCGCGCACGCGAGATAAGCCATCACCACTGACAGGTTGTATGGAGGAGGGAAGGTGCCGTACGGGTGTACTGTGTTCCTGTGTGTGTGTGTGTGTGTGTGTGTGTGTGTGTGTGTACACACATCTTTTCCCTACGCAACTGGTTTTATTTATCTTATCTTTCGCACATTTCTCTTTTCCAAATCATAAGTGGAAAAGCAATATGCACTTCACATCTCCGATTGCGACAAAAAGAAAAAAAGAAAAAATACACAAGCAACAGAGAGTGTTTTTCCACCAAGCAACTTCCGCACATCATTTTTAAAAACATTTTCCTCAGACAATATCCAGCGAAGGATTATTTTCTTTTCATTGATTAATCCAGCTCTTCAAAAATATATCACGAAATCCTTTCAGTGATATGAGAGATTTGACAGCCTCGCTACTGCTGCTGCTGCTAGCAACCAAACTACAGAAAGAAACAGAAATTTATCTTACATCTGAAAGAAAAATATAAGACTTGTTATTGCTACGGAACTCAGTCGTTTCCATAGTGTCTACACTCTATTAGGGCCTCTGACAACGCTCTGGGATCTAAAAGTGACCCGTACGTCACAGTTTAAAACCAGAGCGATCGGGTCTTGTGTTGTGTCTTCATCGTACATGATGATAAACAAGATCGTTAAGTCAAATGAGATACTTAAACCTTAGAGAACATCGCTTTGCGCCTTGTGTGTCGACATGAACACAAACTTTTACGCAATGCAATGATATATATATATATATATATATATATATATATATATATATATATATATATATATATATATATATATATATATATATATTAAGTCATTCTTTCTGTATTATTGACGATCTACCTTTTCCTGCGTAGGTGAGGAGGCGGCTTTAAAGTATTCATTGCTTCTTTCCAGTTCAAAAAAGCGTCTCCAATATCACACTGTTGTAGCTGCCAGTTCCTATTATCCGTTCCCAATGGAGGGGATGTCTTTGATCATCTTTCTTGCCGGAAATAGGTTTGTTCTCCGTCCACTTATTTCCAGAATGATGACGAGAGATGGTAAACCCTTTGATGAGCAGATGTTAAAGGAAAAAAAAAAAAAAAGATTCTTCAAAGGGATTCTTCTCTTTTTTTTTGTCGTCTTTGAAACCTTTCCAGAGGACTTGATAGGAAAAAAAAAATGCAAGAACAGGAATTGCTTGCATTCTCTCATCGCTAAATCTGTACGGCATTTGACTAAAGCAACTGGTGATACTGTAAGAAAATATCATTGTCTCCTTAGCAACTCCTGGCGACCGTTAAAGCCGTGTGTGTATATTTTCTGTGAAGAGGCACATGTGTTCGTAAGCAATACCCGGAGACCAATAAGCCTGCTGGCTCATTGTCGCCAGAAGAGACGCAAACATTTCTAGGCAACGCCTGGAGACCATTGAGGCTGCTGGCTGCCTGTCACTGGAGGCGATACACATATTCCCAGGCAGCACCGGGAGACTATTGAAGCTGCTGGCGCAATGCCGTCGGAAGAGAGGCAAATATTCCCGAGCAGCACCTGGAGATTACTCAGGCTTGCTGGAAGAGACACTGGTATGCCTATGGGACGCCTGGAGATTCTTAAAACAGTTGGTTTGTTCGTTCCTGGAGTGTAGGACGAGCAGACTTCGTTCCCTGAGTACGTGGATTAGATAACAGCCTTTCTAAAGTATGTGAATGAAGTGAAATTCTTTACTTTGTTAAGTACATGGATGAAAACCCTGCTAGCTTGATTCCCTTGTGTGGATCCGAAAATCAAACTTTTCCTCGTTAGTTTTTGTGGGTCAAAGATACACACAGTGTCCCATCCACAGCCTGGATCCACAGGAAGAGTTAAAGACCACCAAAGAAACCCCTTTGGTTCCTAGCTCATCTTGGCTTCCTGCCTCCCCGGGGTGATCAAGGGGGTGTGGTTCAGACCTCATCATCGATGGTCTTTGGGTCTCAAAGGACGCGTCTTTCGTTGCGCGTCAACTTATTTCCTGCGCCTCAACGGAAGCAACGCACCTTTTGGTCTGTTGTGTCATCGTTGCACCTGTTCCACTGTTTGATTCATGGCGTTTCCACTGCGCCATTGTTTCCGTTAGCCGTTTTCGTGCTGTTGCTGTGAGCCTGTGTGGTTGTCTCGTATATGTGAAGGCCAATTATCTAATATTCAACAGATGTCATCTTAACCTCTGTTGATATTGTATACAAATAACTTGAACACACACACACACACACACACACACACACACACACACACACACGGACAATCATAATACACCATAATTTGCATACCATAAAACGACATTTTTTAATTTTTTCACCAGAATGTTCAGGGGGAGATAGACCCCATGAGGAAGTAGGGCGCCCCTCACTAGTGTAAATCACCCTCCCATTACAGTACAAACAAGCAATTCATTGCACTTACACAAGGGACCCAGAAAACACATTTCCACTTTGATGTTCCCTGAGTTTCCTACTCTCATTATCTGACAGGATACATTTGCGTTTTCAAATTTTTTTTTTTTGTTTTTTTGAAATACACTTATGCTAAGTGAGACACGCTGGCCTTTGAGCAAGGGACAAAGCCCTCTACGATCCACTGAAGGATGTGTGTGTGTGTGTGTGTGTGTGTGTGTGTGTGTGTGTGTGTGTGTGGAGGGGGGTTGGGGGTTGTGTCTCATTATGGAGACTCGTCAACACTCTCATGCCACACAAAGAACACCACTCTGCAGTGTTTACCATCTTCCTTGAATAAACATGGCCAAGCTATCTCAGTGGCCAAGTATTTTCAGGTCTCATTATATATATATATATATATATATATATATATATATATATATATATATATATATTCATTTTTTCATACTATTCGCCATTTCCCGCGTTAGCGAGGTAGCGTTAAGAACAGAGGACTGGGCCTTTGAGGGGATATCCTCACCTGGCCCCCTTCTCTGTTTCTTCTTTTGGAAAATTAAAAAAAAATGAGAGGGGAGGATTTCCAGCCCCCCTCTCCCTCCCCTTTTAGTCGCCTTCTACGACACGTAGGGAATACGTCGGAAGTATTCTTTCTTCCCTATCCCCAGGGATGATATATATATATATATATATATATATATATATATATATATATATATATATATATATATATATATATTTATATATATATATATATATATATATATATATATATATATATATATCAATACAGATAGAATAATCTTTAAGTCTATGAATGACCCAAATCAGTAATGAAATCTATTTGAGTATTGGAAAATTTGCAATCTTTTTTTTTCTCTCTACATTACGAACGTCTTTGTAAATCTGTCTCCCCAGCTGTAAACACAGACTGTGCCAAACAGGTTTTCGTTCGTGTAGACAGAGAAACGTAGCCCCGCCTACCCACAGGTCTTTGGGGCGCGACGAATTGTAAGATAATTCATGTTCTCGTCTAAGATAAAATTGTACAAGACGTGAGATTGTACTGTAAACAATATGAATATTCTTAGGCGTCAAAGTTTCATGCGTTGGATTACATGATTGTACGCTGTATTGTATTTATGAGTCGTAAACTCAAAATTCATCAGTCATTGGATTTTGTATCTTTTTGTATCCCAATTTCTTTTTTCTTTTGGTAATGTTCATTTTGAGAAGTTAATGGTTTAATGTTGCGTTAGAAGTTAGTTATTTCATCATCAAGTAATTATTTAGTACATTTTAGGTGTGTGATTATTGTTTTAGTGTCGTTTTTCCCTTAACTCTTCCCATCCCTTTTTGCTCTCTCCTCTCACTTTACTCTACCCTCTCCTCTCCTCTTCCTCGTCTCTTCTCCCCTTCCTCCTCTCCTTTTACGACCCCTCACGAGGCGAGGTCAACCTGTTTACTGACCTCTCTTTAACACCTCATGGCTATAAGACTTTTTTCCCCCCATCAACTCTTGCAAATTCAGCGACTTGCGTCGTTGGGGGGGTGTCATGGTGGGGCGTCTGGGGTCTAGCCCCCCAATCCTTGAGCAATAAAATCATTAAAATGTCGGACCTGACTCCCTTTCCCTTCAATAAAGAAATAAAGATATAAAACGAGTGTTCATATATATATATAAATATATATATATATATATATATATATATATATATATATATATATATATATATATATATATATATATATATATATATATATATATATATATATATATATATATATCTTTTCCACACATTTCGTGCGTATTTACTCCTGTAAATTCTGTGTATAATCGATTTTTTGCACAGCCTTCCTTAAGGAAATGATGTCCTGGGAAGCGAAATCATTGGAGACTCGGTACATCAGATCTTGGTCTTGTAGAAATGGAAAGAGGAACATCCCTGTGGTGGAGATATTTAGGATGGATGTGTGTATGTATGTGGCCAGGGACGTGTGCAAGTCTCATCTTACGTAGTCGACGGTACGATCCTTGAGCACGACGGTGCGACCCTTGAGCACGACGTTGCGACCCTTGAGCACGACGTTGCGACCCTTGAGCACGACGTTGCGACCCTTGAGCACGACGGTACGACCCTTGAGCACGACGTTGCGACCCTTGAGCACGACGGTACGACCCTTGAGTATAGAAGACGGTGCTCAAGGAATCTGGTAACAAGACCTGATTCACCTCACTTTTCCCTTACCTCCAGATGATAATATTTCCTCACGTCCGTCGTCATACGTTGCCCTCATGTTTGTGTCTACGAAAAGCCAGTCCAGTAAACTCGATAGAAGGAAGAGGAGGAGAGAAAAAGAAATGATAAGAAAGGAGGGGTAGAGATAGCTATCAGAACCAGCCAGTACTACGAGGATCAAGGCAACGTATGCAAATTAGCTCGCCCCTCCCCCCCTTCCATCTCTCTCCCCCCCACTCCCCCCCCCCCCCACTCTCCCCCCCCTCAGTATCTTGACCCGGTCCTCCTCGACATGAATAGCTGTGTCCCCATCCACGTGCAGTAGGGGGAGGAGGTGGGGGTGGGGGGGGTGGAGGAAGCAGGCCAGGAGGGAGAGAGAGAGAGAGAGAGAGAGAGAGAGAGAGAGAGAGAGAGAGAGAGAGAGAGAGAGACCAGCGTCATGACGTCACAATGCAGAAACACACACCCCCCACCCCCACACACCCCTTTTCCTTCCACCAAGCTTCCACTATCTCCCCCCCCCCTCTGTCTCTCCCCCTCCTC
Organism: Panulirus ornatus; assembly: GCF_036320965.1. Lineage (NCBI taxonomy): Eukaryota > Metazoa > Arthropoda > Malacostraca > Decapoda > Palinuridae > Panulirus > Panulirus ornatus. The sequence goes on along the minus strand of NC_092290.1, from coordinate 3,383,582 downwards.
CTCCTCCCCCCCCAAGCAACAACCACAACCTCCTCTCCTCTCCCCCCCCCCCGCCACAAACCCATTCCTCCCCCCCCCCCCCCCCCACATGTCCACCATCGTTCATTAAGCAGAGATGGTGTCAACGAGACGGATAAAATGCTGAATCATCTGTTAAATGGAGTGATATTGTTAGGAAAAGCGGGAGGGAGGGAAGGAGGGAGGAGGGAGAGAGGGAGGGAGGGAGGAAAGGAGGGAAGGTGCGGGAGGGAGGGATGGGAGGGAGGAGGGAGTGATGGGAGGGAGGGAGGAGGGAGGAAAGGAGGGAAAGATGGGGGAGAGGGAGGGGGGAGGGAGGGAGGGAGAAAAGGAGGGAAGGTGAGGGAGGGAGGGATGGGAGGGAGGGAGGAGGGAGGAAAGGAGGGAAAGATGGAGGAGAGGGAGGGGGGAGGGAGGGAGGGATGGGAAGGAGGGAGGAAAGGAGGGAGGGAGGAGGGATGGAGGGAGGTAGGAGAGGGATATATGGTTGACACAAAATCCTTCCGAAGCGAAGATAAGAAACACGGGTGGATTAATACAACCCCCCACACCCCCTTCCCTCCACAGCCCTCACCATCACCCTTCCCCCCTCCCAACCTCCTTCTCCTATGTATGACGTCACGCAGCCTCGAACCTTCTGAGCGGGTTAGCCCCATTAGCTACCAGAGAGAGAGAGAGAGAGAGAGAGAGAGAGAGAGAGAGAGAGAGAGAGAGAGAAGAGAGAGAGAGAGCCGGGCTGCAGTAATTAGATTCCTGTGACTCTTCACGCTCCTTTGGTTTTATGGACCTGTCTGTCCTCCTCCCGCCCGACGTCGATCAGCTCACACAGATAACTTGACTTTGAAAGAAGAAAAAAAAAAAAAAGAAAATTCATAACGTAAATAGGTAAGGGAGGGAGGGGGGGGGGAGAATCTTGGATGCCTTCCTCTCCCCCTCCCCCCCTTCCCCTTCCCTCCCTTAACGTTCCTCTGCCACACTTGGTGTCCAAGTGGTTTTGAGAGAGAGAGAGAGAGAGAGAGAGAGAGAGAGAGAGAGAGAGAGAGAGAGAGAGAGAGAGAGAGAACCTTAGAAAGCTCTCTCCCCCCTCTCTCTCTCTCTCTCTCTCTCTCTCTCTCTCTCTCTCTCTCTCTCTCTCTCTCTCTCTCTCCACGCGACGTGTCATCATTATAGGCCGGATCTTCCCCCCCCTGGGGAGAGTTGATTACCGCGAGGTCCTGACTGAGGTGGTGAGATGAGGCAGTAAGAAATCCAGTCTCCTTACAAGAGACGTGAGCGCGTGCTTGCTTGTAGCAGCAGCAGCCGCCACTGGCGAGGTCGGGAGAGGTGTGTGTGTGTGTGTGTGTGTGTGTGTAGCTCAGGTTATCACGAAAACCTTCCTTTGGAATCCAGGAAAAACTCCTCTCATGTGTGTGTTTACATTCCGTCGTTCTTGACTGCTGGTATTGAGAGACGTGGTGAGGGGGGTTGGTTAGTTACCTCTCGATATGGAGAGGTTAAGGAGCTAGGGCTATCCCATGCTTGCCAGACCAAGGTCGAGATGGGGTAACCAACAAGGAGACTGCAATACACACACACACACACACACACACACACACACACACACACACACACACACACACACGTAGCTCATTCGTTCTCTGTCTCCGTCCTTGCTCAGGGGAGGCCAACCCCACCTTGCGTTACCCAAACTAGTGATTGGGGATAATTAACCTCAGAACCAGTTATGTTATCATCTCTCCGAGTCACCGTGACGAAGATGAGATAGTCTGCCTTAACTAATGGAAGAAGAAGAAAACGTGCCATGGGGGTGGTGGAGGGAATAGAAGAGGGAGGGAGGTTGATCTCCTTCAAGCACGAGATATGGAGGGAGAGATTGGGTAGATAAGTGGAGACTGGTATTAGAAAACGGTGCCTGGGAATGGAAATGTGGGGGGCGAAAATATAAAACACGAATTCAGAAATTCATTTGACAAATATCGAACAAATTGCTCAAGGTCCATACCACTGCGGTGGGCCTGCCTTTGGGCAGCAGCTTCCAACAACTTGATTAACCAAGCTCGACCACAGAACCAAGCTTAACAAAATGGATAATAATAAACCCGAAAAAGATAAAAGATCGACCCAAGATATTCATATGGGAAGGTACGATCATCAGAAAGTAGATTATGGACACTCGTGTGCGAAATCTATCATACTCTTTTCTATCCTTCTTCTGTCGCAACTGCACCCCACCTTCCCTTCCCTTCCCTCAGTCACACCCAGACCCAAACCTGGTGTGAACCAGACCCACCACCACACCCACAGGGATGAGAGAGTGTAACCCAAGCCCTTCCTCAACCCCCTACTGGCAGTACAAAACACCACCTTTTGATAAACTAGTTCCCTCTGCCACACACAAGGACCTGAGGCTGGACGAAGCTAATTCACCAAACACTCCCCCCCGCCCATCTCAACTGGTTAATTCCTCATGCATAAAGAACACCATTAGCAACACACGTCACTCTTAAATGCGAAGGATTGAGCTTCACCAAAATTGTGAATAAACTGCTCATTATTCCAGACTTTTGAGAGGATTGACATGTAATTCAAATGCCACACAGAACATATTTTTTTTTTCAGCTTAAGAGAGATAATGATATGCATCTCATTAATTGATTAGTACGTTACTTCCTAGATAAAGTTTGCAGAGGCTATTAAGGGCATTATAAGCGCCATGGAGGATATAAAACTATATATAAAACTTCTTTTTATTAAGTGAAGATGATTTTCAAAGTCATTTTTTTGCTGTTCGCTATTTGATATAATGGTTGAGTATCATGACACGTAATATACTCTCTCTCTCTCTCTCTCTCTCTCTCTCTCTCTCTCTCTCTCTCTCTCTCTCTCTCTCTCTCTCTCCGGCAACGCGCCGGACGGGAGAGAGAGAGAGAGAGAGAGAGAGAGAGAGAGAGAGAGAGAGAGAGAGAGAGAGGAGAGAGGTAGTTCATCTTGTCATATTGGAACCTGTCTCCACCACGCACTGGAGTGCTTCACCAACATGGTCAAAGGTTTTGAAGCTTCGTAGGGCGGAAAGCATCAGGAAATGGACGATCCGACTTCCCTTCCCTTAGCGTGAGAGGATCAACACCCAAGTATTAGAACGAGGCTTCAGACGAAGCGTTTGAAGCGTCCTCGCGAAACAGAGGCGCGGAGTTATTCGAACCGTAAATAGGGCGATGTTATTGCTACTTGGTGTCGCGCTACTGCTCCACCTCTTCCCGTGTGTATGTAGCTGGTAACCTGGAGCACCATGAGCTTGGCGAAGCTTTCATCCATAATGCCACTATTAGTTTTACATCTTCCTAGCCTTATATTGGCGGTGTGGTCCACTGTCATGAAGGGATGAGGTATTCTGTTTTACTATCCCGCCTGGGGGACGACAACGACGGCGAGTGGAATCAGAAATGGAAGTTATATAAACACCCAGTGCAGTAGCGATACTTGATCAAGACAGCTGTTTCTCACCGTCAAAGGCTTCTGTCGTTGGCGGATGGCAACGGGAGAGCCAGTCCTTTCATGAGACAGAAGAAACTGCTAAATTTATGAAGAAAGAATGTGGTGATTATACGAAAGTTTCGAGAAGTTAGAAAAGCAGGGTCTTAAAAAAGATAGGGGGTAAGGTGTGAGGTGGGTCAAGGCATAGCTTAGGAAAAAAACCACAAGGAAGGAAAGAGGTCCAAAGCTTAGCAATGTAAGGAAAGAAAGAGAGATCACAAAGACCCACTTTTTGAACAGTGATATCCCACACAGGAATCACTGTAATGTTCCTGTATACCCCCACACATATTCCTCCTGCGGGTGGTCTTTTGTTATCTCTCCAGATAACCACGTCTTAGGTCATCAGGTCTTCTGTTATCTGTCGTTCCCATGTACTATCCTCCAGCAGGTAACCTCGTCATAGACCATCAGGTCTTCAGTCATTTGTCCTTCGCATGTTCTGTCCTCCAGCAGATAACCTCGTCATAGACCATCAGGTCTTCGGTCATCTGTCCTTCGCATGTTCTGTCCTCCAGCAGATAACATCGTCATCGACCATCAGGTCTTAAGTTATCCGTCCCTTCTATGTGCTCCTCCTGTATATGAACATTTATGTGATGTCATCTAAGAAACGCACTGCAGTAGGGGGGGTAGGTTACCTTCTGCCTCACGCATGCAATTAAAAACTTTTAGGACGAGGCCAACCACGGCATTGTGGCGCTCCAGCGACTACCAGCCATTATTTTTCACGAAGAGACGCGAGCACTGGCCTGGGGGCTTCATCTTCTGCAGGCTCATGAAACCAAGGCAGGAAACGCGTGTCTCATTCTCCTCTTCCAGTGTGGCAACCCATCCCCCTGCCAGCCCTCGTGTGGCAACCCATTCCCCTAGCCCCCCCTAGCCTTCGTATGAGTTATACACCGAAACCACAGCCCCTCCCGCTGCTGCTTCCCCCCGAGCCCACAGCCAAAGGAAACTCACAGTTACTCGTTACTTGGGATTACTTAGAATAGGAAGATTAAAGTCCGCTCGCTTGTTACGTCCTGTCGGGAATCAATGGACGGTGTGTGTGTGTGTGTTGTGTGTGTGTGTGTGTGTGTGTGTGTATTGGCGACGCCATGTGTCTGGGGAATAATGACTCTATGGTCAACAGGTAGTAGAAGGGGCGAGGAAAGGATTCCTTGAGATGCGTAATGTATATTACTCTTCTGTAAAGGTTAGTAGTCCGTCTGTTTTATATATATATCTGTGTGTGTGTGTGTGTGTGTGTGTGTGTGTGTGTGTGTGTGTTATCGTGGTATGATAATTTAATCTAATACCCTAAGAAGAGCGGGGGATGAGAATTGTATAAGGTCTGTGATGGTGTTAGTATAAAGCTATACATTAATTTATTCATTGTTCCAGAAGAGGAGGGAGGAAAACGATGAATAATTCCTTCTCATCAAGGTTTCACGCTTACCAGAAAGTTATTCATTTATCTTTATGAATTTATTCATTTATTTTCTGTACCGTATAGCATTGTTGTCAATTTGATTCTGTCTGTCGATATGTGGGGTTTGCACGTGACTTGTGGGAACACACACACACACACACACACACACACACACACACACACACACACACACATAAACTTACACACACACAAAACTCTTGGGTAAAAGTCTTCCATAGACCAGACTCATATATATATATATATATATATATATATATATATATATATATATATATATATATATATATATATATATATATATATACATATGGTAGCTGCTTTCCATATTGCCATACTGAACTTACATCACAAACATTATGTAAGAGGATATCAAAAATCAAACATAAACATTCGAGACACGAAATTTTACAGAGTTTTTATCCTTTCTCCGAAGCAGCGCTGGGCCGCATGTGCGTCCAATTACTGCTTAATAAGAACCTACGTATTTTATGCAAATCATGGGTCATTTCCATACGTACAGGTCCAAAAAGAAAAGGGTGTTGAATGAGCTCGTTTTCCTGAGCTGTTATCAGTGTCGTGTTGATTAGTGATATGGTGTGTGTGTGTGTGTGTGTGTGTGTGTGTGTGTGTGTGTGTGTGTATTCCCTAGTGCTTGTTACGAATTAATATTTTTTTCCATCGAGGAGCTTTTAAGGAATTAGGGTGTTTTAGGAGTGTGGTGCTGGGGAGAGGTAGAGAGAAGATGGAGGAAGGTGGAAATGGAAATGTGGGTGGTTTAGTGAACTTCAAAGTGTTGATTCCTGTGATGTTTAGTATCATATTATTGTGTCCAGTGGAATGTGTAGATGACTACATACATACATACATATATATGTTTCATACATACATACATACATACATACATACATACATACATACTTGCGTGTATATACATCCCCCCCCCCCCACACACACACACAAACACGCCCAAAATTCTTGTAGTTCATCATTCAGTCACAATTTATCTGTCATTCACCATTCACTTGCCAGTCCTTCCTCATTCACTATACACTCGACTCACCATATAACAGACATCATTTGGCCCGTACTAGACCCTATTTATTCATCAGAAAGGTTCAGTACCATACACGTATTCACCACTACATTCCATCCTAAGTTATTCACTATACATACGAAAGACATAGTCAGAGAACCAGGTTCATCTTTTCAATGCACGGTGATCTTGAATCACAAATAATGTCTTTATTCCAGTAAGTGAATGTCGAACTTTGACATAGGCACGGTCTGCCTTGACCTTAACAAATATATTTCCACCCACAGTATTTTTTATACATACAGTATATGTATATATATATGCACTGAACCTCCTCTTCCTCTTGTCTGTTCCAGTTGCCTCCATCAAAATGTTCGTCATATTCTTTGTTGCGTAATGGAAATAGGTGAAATTATATTATGCACATGAGCCTGAATTACCATAATCCATTATCCCTTATCATTTTTTTTTCCAGTAGGACAGTTTTATCCTGTGTGTCATACAAGACCCATAAAACATGTTGGTTTTAATAACATTTTTATTTACAGTAGATCATTAGATCGCATTTACCCGGACTGTAAATGATTTACATTTGAATTAGATTATAAAATCACACGCACTACCACGGTGAATATATATATATATATATATATATATATATATATATATATATATATATATATATATATATATATATATATATATATATATATATACCGTCCTTACCAAGATAAGTTAAAAAATGACTGTTATATTTCTTTCCTGTATCTTCCCTGATGTGATGATTGCACGAAAGTGCACTTGGGAACTTCTCGTGTTTCATTTCCCTGTGGTAAAAACGGAATATATATATATATATATATATATATATATATATATATATATATATATATATATATATATATATATATATATATATATATGTATATATTGTACATGGAAGAAAATACTTTTGGGAGGGAGGGGGAAATTGGTTGTTTTAGCCTGCACTAATTTTTGTAGTGATTGATATACAATGGAATTCTAATCAGCATTTAAGAAGGTTTCCCCCTGGGGTCAAAGTGGTCTGTTTTTACTGCTTTTATCGAAATGGTGTTACTTATTCATATTATTTCGAGACGAAGAAGGAGAAGAAAAAAAAGGAGAAATTGTTACTGAAAATAGAAAACGGGTTTTAGGGCCTCTGCTTCACTTCGAGTTCCAATTTACTTGCACTCAGAGAGATTGAACATTAGCAAATTAGGAGGAGGGGGGGGGATAAGAAAGGGGGGGGGACGCTGAGGGTTTTATAGGAAATTTCTTTAGAAAAAATGAGGAAAAAAAAATCAAAGAAAACCACGTGTCATCGGTAGGGAAAGTAAGAGAGAAAAAGAAATATAGAGAGAATGGGAGGATAACAGTAAGAGAGAGAGAGAGAGAGAGAGAGAGAGAGAGAGAGAGAGAGAGAGAGAGAGAGAACCCGTTTGCGGTTTTACTGCTAGAGATGACATCACTGACCCATTTACACATATGGACTCCTCCTGACTCACCCAGTGAACAACTCACACTCGTTGAGCGACTGAATCATCCGTTCAGTGAACCCATTCGTTGACCGGACACCCCCCCTCACCTCCCCTCTCTCTCTCTCTCTCTCTCTCTCTCTCTCTCTCTCTCTCTCTCTCGCTCGAACTACCCCCCTCCCCCCCCATCCGTTCGTTAAGTATGACCCACTGGACTATCTGCTCGTTAAACGTGTCGTATCGAGATTCTCATTGAACGTTAGATAGTTAGAAGCTGAATCTAACACTTGGATAGTGAAGGGCAGAATCTAACACTTAGTGTTTGAATCTAACACTGCAAGCTTTGGTTTAACACTGTTTTTGCTACGGATGAAAATGCCTTAACATGGCTGTTAGTGGTGTTCTAACACAGCTATTGGTGTTCTGGCACCATTAGTGATACCCTAATGTCGTATGTATGTGCCACAGTAACACAGCAAGTGCCACACTAACACAGCAAATGCTATACTAACACAGGAAGACCCATGCTAACACAGCAAGTGACATATTAACACAACAATCGCCAGACTAACATAGCAAGACCTACGCACACACAGCAAGCGCCAGAGTATCACAGCAAGACTCACACAAGCACAGCAAGCGCCAGACTAACACAGCAAAACTCACACAAGCACAGCAAGCGCCAGACTAGCACAGCAAGTCCCACACTAACACAGCAAGTGCCAGACTAACACAGCAAGTCCCACACTAACACAGCAAGTGCCAGACTAACACAGCAAGTCCCACACTAACACAGCAAGTGCCAGACTAACACAGCAAGTCCCACACTAACACAGCAAGCGCCAGACTAACACAGCAAGACCCAGGCAAACACAGCATGTTGCAGCTGTCGTCCTGAGTCGCACCAAAACTCGTATATAATCCAGGTCATGTCAGGTCAGGTGAGCCGGACCTGCTGGACCTGCCTCCTCAACCTTGGTGCTTTAAACTTTCTCACAGGTCGTGTGGCACCTTGACTGGTGACCTGGACTGATAAGAATTCAATACAAATCTCATTTAAGACTAGTTTTAATCGAGTTTAATCCACGTTTTGTTTATGCTTCGTGTGAAAAAAAAAGAATATATATATATATATGTATATATATATATATATATATATATATATATATATATATATATATATATATATATATATATATATTCTTTTTTTTCATACATAATCGCCTTATCCTGCGTTAGCGAGGTAGCGTTAAGAACAGAGGCGTGAGACTTAGAGGGTATATCCTCACTTGGCCCACCTCTCCGTTCCTTCTTTTGGAAAATTATAACCGGGAGGGGAGGATTTCCAGCCCCCCGCTCCCTATATATATATATATATATATATATATATATATATATACATACGCTACGCATTCGTGAAGGGTGTAAGAACCCCATTCGAGGAGGAGTGTCTCTCCCGTTCGTAAATTGTTTTCGTAACCCCGTTTGTGAAGTTGTCTTGTTTCAGTGTGGAACTTTAGCATGACGAAACGCATTCCTCCAGTTTAGTTTCAACTTTCAAACTAAACTTAAGGAGAAGAAACAACAACATAGGACATTGACCCTCCCTGCACTTGAAGTCAAATTACCTGCTAACTACCGTACTAGCTAACAAGAAATATGCTAATTCACTTTCCTGAACGAACTGCAACGGGTTTTTTTTCTGAGTTCTTCGTCCTTATGTAGATCTATGTTCGTTCTCATTTGCATGTAGATAATCTTGTACATATTACTCCGATAATATAGGGTTCTGTAGGGTTTTGTATTTTGATCCAAATACAGAGGGGCAAGTTGGTAATTAGAGAAGGAAGGACAATAATTTGAAGGGTAGTTCAGTGATTAAGAATAACCGGTTATTAAGAAGACAATACTGTGAGTAACAAGGGCAGGTACTAATTAAGACTGTCGTTAAATGTGGACTTTGAAGCGTATCATTAGATTAAACCAGGATTATTAGATTTGTAATTAAGTGGATTGTTTGGTCTGTAATTATATTGAATTATTTTTATCCTCTCTCTCTCTCTCTCTCTCTCTCTCTCTCTCTCTCTCTCTCTCTCTCTCTCTCTCTCTCTCTCTCTCTCTCTCTCTCTCTCTCTCTCTCAGCTGTTCCCCGAGATGAAGAGACCAAGTTCTGTTCACACCGTCATGTCGTCTCTTGTCAGACATGTTCTGAGTTATGTTCGTGCCAGAACAAAAATATGCGTAGAATTTGCATATTTTTTTCAGATTTCTGATCTCTTTGGTTCTTTACTTATATATACATAGAGAGAGAGAGAGAGAGAGAGAGAGAGAGAGAGAGAGAGAGAGAGAGAGAGAGAGAGAGAGAAATGTAGCCTATAGATTGATTCAGTTACATATGCCACCTCGGGACGCCTCCCTTGTGAGGTCCATGTACTTTCGAGGCTGCGCTTCAGGTGGGAGGAGGATAGCGTAGGCTCCTTTGCGATGGTGGAAAGGTCCTTGCTGACATTTAGGTCTGGTAATCAGCTGTTGTTCACAGTGGTTTGGGATGGGGGGTTGTTGTTGTGTTGCGGTCTGTACGATTCATTTGGATGGGTTCGATCCGATTTACGGTGCCGAACGGCTGATAGGGGGACGAGGGATCTCAGGTGTCAGGAGGTGATGGTGGCATGGTTCGTGGATTAGCATGGGGTTCCAGGTGATGGCTGGAGAGAGTTGGGAGGACCGGAGCGTTGAAGGTCTTTTGATAAACTGCGTGAGAAGGACCGGCAATGGTCGTGCATGCCCTTCTCTGCACCCTTTTCTAGTCGTCCTTGTTGTTATGTGGTGGCTAGGGAGGAAGACCACGGGGGGAAGAGGAGGAGGAGGAGGAGGAGGAGGAGGCATAGGTGAGTTAGGGAAGAACGAAAGTTGTGTACATGTTCTTCTTTCAGGTAGTTCAACCATCTTGAATGTCATGACTGTTGATATGTATACATGCATGTGACTGCATGTATGTATATGTGTATGTTCATGAACATGTATGTCTGCATGAATCTGTGTTGTATATTCTTATGCCCTCTGCCTACATTCGTGTTGCCCTGTGAGTTATTTCCAAGCATAGAGCCCATGGTAGATCACCTCACATCCCCTCATTCAAATTCATTTTATCCTCTTAATCATTATTCTCTTTCCCCATTCTTCCATCTCTAGTCTGTCTCTCCTCACTAACCCTTACCTCACACATTGCAATCACCTCTTTCATCTTTCTCATCACGCATCCTTCCCACGTATGCAAATTACATCAACTATATTAACGAATGATAAATTCTTTGGGTCGTTCTTTCTTCTTTCTCAAAATCAGAAAATACTCAAACTCCTAATTTTAACTTTAGCTCAAAAAAAAGAAGGAAAAAAGGTAGAAAAGACATTATTATCCTTGCAATTTCGCATCGTCTAAAGCTAGTATTTTTTTTTTCAAGTTCTGATGAAATATTGACGTACGGAAGCCTGAACTTTGAATGAAGCTGCTATTCAGTAGAACTTCGCAGGTGATTGGCAAAGTTTTGTGACCAAGATATTAGAATTTTTGATTGGAAGTATTGGTTTAGAAGGAGAGTGTAATCAATGTGTGATTCATGTTGGTGATTGGGAGAAGGGAAGCATCTAGAGAGAGGGACACACACACACACACACACACACACACACACACACGCACACACACACACACACACACACACACACACACACACACACACACACACACACACACACATACACACACACATACACACACATTATACACACACACACATTATACACACACATATATATATATATATATATATATATATATATATATATATATACATTTGCGTGAGTCTTTGTGTGTCTTTGTGCTGCCTGTGTCAGAGTACATCAACATAACACACTCAAATACTTGACTGTTTTCAATAGATTGTAATTCATCACACGGTTCATCGCCACGTCTTGAAACCCTTCCACAGTCTTGTTCTGTTTTCAGTTTTTCTTCAGTACTGGAATACGTATTACACAAACACACACGGAAATCAGAAAGTAGTCATATACGGCAAGTCTGGCCTTCAAAGGTCACAGATGAGGAAGATATGAAGAAGACTCACCATTGTGAGGCTCCTCGTACTGTTATTCATCGTAATACTATAAGATATGTAACTGAGCTCAATACACATGAACGAGACGAGATCCCCCTTTGTTTCCTTCTCTATAAGATCCTTGATTCCTTTATTGACCTGGAAGGTCAAGATCATTACAGATAACAAGGGATTACTTAACCTGAGTCGTACACAAATGCTCAATCACCTTTGAGGGCCAGAGTTCAGCGTCGTTAGATGTTGACTGTGGCAGCTGAAGTAAACCCCTTATTTAGGGGTTGCTGCAGCTTGAAGGCTGCGCTGCAATTGGTTACAGGGAGGGGAGCGATTTCTTTGTGTGGCGAGAGTTCTTGTGTTAGATTGAACTCCCGATGACGCAGCCTTAACGGGGGGATTTTTCTCTCTCGCGGCGTAACCACAAGCAGGTGGAGTACAGTGTGTGTATATAGATATATATACATATATAAACAGAGAGAGAGAGAGAGAGAGAGAGAGAGAGAGAGAGTCAGTGCTATATAACAGGCTGTCAGGAGACCAAAAATGGCTTAATCACTGGAAGTAATCGCCAGAATTAGTCGCTGTAATTTTAACAATATTGTTTTCGTGTGTGTGTCTTTGTATGTGTTTTGCGTCACCTCAAAGTGATTAACCCCATAAACTTGACACATGGCCTTTCAACTTCAAGGGCATTCATCGCCTGGGTGAAATTAAACTTCAGGAGCTATTTACTCATAAATCTGCCTGTGTGTGCGTATATGTATGTTATTTACGCCATGTGAATTAATAGATTACTGTGTGTGTGTGTGTGTGTGTGTGTGTGTGTGTGTGTGTGTGTGTAAGCGTCCAGTTGAATCTGGTCGTGAGGGTGAGGGGTTTTTTTTCCCCCCTCTCTCCTCATACCGTCCCCGGCGGCGGGAGAGCAAGGCCCTTCACAACACATCATGAGCTGTTGCAGCTGCTAGAGTCTCCTCCTCCTCCTCCTCCTCCTCCTCCTCCTCCCTCTCTTTGATCTGCACATCCGGGGCTGAGGCGACGCCAAGACAAACACACCCCCGCTGTGTCTTACTGTATCTCCACGACACAGATCTCAGAAGGGGGCGAGACTGGCCATCGACTTCCCAGTCCCGGTGCTTACAAACTGTTGGAGATGAGTGGGTGGGTGGGGAGGGACGACGATTGCAGGCGCTGTTGGAGGAGAAGAGTTGGGGAGGAGGATGTGGGAGAGAGTGTTGGCGCTGGTGAAGATGAAGTAGAGAGGAGAGGAGAGAGGGGTGGATGGAGGGGTGTTGACGCCGGTGGAGACAGTGTGAGGACGATGAGGTTGGTGAATCTCGTTGAGGCAAACACTGTAGAACTTTTTGTGTGTGTGTGTGTGTGTGTCCTCTCGTGTCCGGCCGGCCGGGGGAGAGGGCCATTCAGACGAGCTTCTTAGAAGACGTGTGAAAGGAGCTGTCGAACCCCCCTATGTACGCCTAACTCATAATCTCACACGTGAGGACATGTATTCAACTCATAATCTCATACATGACGACCTAAAGAAGAGGATGAGAGTCTGCCTTTCTAAAGAAAGGCGTAAAAAAGATTTAGTCAGAGCTCTGCCACAAGAGTAATGGTTAAGTTAAGTGTGCCGTCATTTATCATTTATCGCTTCGTGTGCATCAAAAGCTTTATTATGATTTCATTTCTCTTCTCAGCTTTTTGTGAGTCTTTATTCCGACGGGGAAAGCTTTATGAACGGGAGTCTGATCAGTGGCCAGATATCGTACACGTTCGAAAGGCTATGAGCCTTACCTGGTATTATACCTTCTTCAGTGGTGCCTCGTTGATTCCCCTGTCCATATTGCTCACTCCTCGATACTTCTGTCCATAGTCCTTCTGTCCGCAGTGCTTCTGTCTCCTGTGCCCTTCTATCGACAGTACTTTGTACCTCTGTCCATATTGTTCTGTCCATGAAATCCACCGTCCCCCCCAGTCCACAGTCCACTGGGCTCCCTCTCAGTGCACCCCTTGCCCCCTTCTGTCAAGAGCGCTCCCCGTCCACGGCGCCCTTGTCCCTCGTGGCCTGCCGGGTGGTCGGTACCTGACCTGCAGCAAAAACAAGACACAGCGAGCCTTGAGAAGGAGTTGTTGGAGTCCTCCTCCTCCTCCTCCTCCAGTCCGCAGCCGCCGCCATTGGTCAGGTAACATTAGACCTGCACACTTTCGCCTTGTTTTTGTCTGGCCGGCTTAAAAGGCTGCTACACAACAAGCCCCCTCTCACCTCCCCTCCCCCTTCCTCCCTCTTTCCCCTCCTCTCCCCCCCCCCTCCCCCTCTGAAAGGACAGCACCGTAATGATGTGATGTTTTTCTCTTTTTTTTTGCCTCATTTGACCCAATGTTTATCGATGATACGAATCCGAGTCTTTCTGGCCTGGGCTTAAATCGATTTGTTTACACGTTGTCAACACCGTGAGTGTATCTGAGGAAGGTAGTATGAAGCGTGAGTTATATGAGCTTTGTGAGATATATAAGGATGATGTATGAAGCAGAACAGACGGACTGACGGGATATTTTATTCATCTAGATCCATCATACATTTGTATCCTAAAGTATCATACTAAAGAGATCCTCAATACATTTTCTCCTCCCATCATTCATGAATTATTTCTTTATACACAACATCTCTATCGTGCGATTCCCAGACAACATTGTAGACATTAACGTCCTCTATTTATCATTCCTATCTCCAGGTGGAGATCAACCTGTAACACTGTCATTGTCGTGGGATTCGAACCCTTGCATCCGAGTGAGACAAGCTTCGAATCTGGTGGTGGTGGCCGACTTGTCCGCCATGACCTGGCAAGTTTGAGAGAGGGGGAGAAGGGGGAGGATCTATGCTCCTGGTACCACTTGACACATGACCTTTATGGGTACAGATAAGCATTGTGTGTGTTTAGGTGTGTTAATCCCGAGAGAGAGAGAGAGAGAGAGAGAGAGAGAGAGAGAGAGAGAGAGAGAGAGAGAGAGAGAGAGAGAAACTGTGCTTCGCTATCTTTTTTTTTTCCCCCTCTCTACTGCCTTCAAGGGGCCGCATCTTTTACAGTGGTGTCAAGTCCATACCATCCCTCTTTGGGACCTTAGGATCTGTGTCGTATGTGTGTGTATCTTTGTAACTGCATGTATATATATCTTTCCCTCACACACACACACACACACACACACACACACACACAGAGGATGACAATAACCCTGAGTGGACAGGGTGGATGGAGTGGGTTGGGTTGGCTGGCGCTCACATACACCGCCTCAGTCCCGGGACTTTTCAAAAGGTCACCGGCATTTTTCAGCAGGTCGCCCTCCAGTCTGGCGTTGCTATGGCCAGGGTTGGTGCCCCTGAGCACCCTAGCAACACCCCGTCAAGCCCTCAGTATGTCTGTGTGTGTGTGTGTGTGTGTGTGTGTGTGTGTGTGTGTGTGTGTGTGTGTGTGTGTGTGTGTTAAACCCTAACTTCTCCATCAAGTCCCTTTGGTCCGCATTGCATCCCTCTGGTCTTTCTCGTATTATTCTGGTCTCTGTCGCATTCCTCTGGTCTCTGTAGCATTCCTCTGGTCTCTGTCGCATTCCTCTGGTCTCTGTAGCATTCCTCTGGTCTCTGTCGCATTCCTCTTACATTCTCTCCTTTGGTCTCTGTCGCCCACGCTCTCAGGACCAAAGTCGCACCGTCGTAGTCTCTGTCGCATCTCAGTCGCATCTGTCGCACCCAACGCCTCCGTCGTGCTGCTCCCACGGACTCCGTCTCACCTTCCGTGGTTGCTACCCCCCTCTCCGTGCCTCGTGTGTAGCAGCTCCCTCATAACTCCCTCATAACAGCCTCATCGGAGACACGCCCCCTTCTCCTCTGAAATATGTTAGAGATGATTATATCATCACAGGAAAGCGCCAGCAATATCTTTCTGTCGTCTGTTTCCAACCCCGATGGAGCGTCTGTGATGGCACGTAAAGAAGTCGTAAAATAGCGATGGTGATGAAAGAGTATTTTATCCTAAGGGCACAATACGTCCGTAAGCCTAATAGTTATTGTGCACTTACGAAAAGAGAAGAATTGTATCTCAAGAATTACTTTGCCAAATGTAACCAAATATATATTTGGCTGAATCTACACGTTGATTACAGTCGCTTCGATTGGGTTAGATTTAGTCCAGTCATTTGTGATGTTTCTTTTTATAAAGTTTTCTCTTTTGGTGGAGCATAATCACTTGTTTCTCGTCACACCAGGTGAAGAAGGAGAAGAAAAAAAAAAAAGAGGACGATAAGAAATTGATTGATAAAACAAAAAAAAAAAGACAATCGCAAAGTTATTACATTTTGTCCGATTATGTTATCCACGTCATCCCACTGGTCATTATTGAAGACAGTAATCCATCATGAAGTGGTCATGGACCCCGCCATGCATTAGACATTCTTGGCCGACCGCTGCTGACTCGCCATGACCTCAATTGACCCACGATAATGCATGCAAATGCCAAGCTCGAATCTCTTGTTTGCCCTTCCATGTTTTTACTTGTGGGAGGAGAAAAAAAAACAGACTTGGTAGATAGCCAAGCGCGAGGCGGTAAACGGATTTATCCCTTAACTTGACCAGAAATGATGACTACTGCTACTACTAGGACTACTACTACTACTACTACTACTACTACTAATACTACTACTTCTTCTAGTACTACTATTACTACTACTACTACTACTACTAGTACTACTACTAATACTAATACTAATACTACTACTTCTACTACTACTATTAGTACTACTACCACTAATGATAGTAATGATAGTTATAATAATACTAATGATGATGATAATGATAATAATAATAATAATTGATAATGATTATAATTACAACAACAACAACAACAACAACAACAACAACAATATAGCATTAGTATTACTATTGAATGACTTTAAAATAAAATGCAGTGTATAATAGAACCCATATTAGAAGAAAGATTACAGTGAGTCGATATTGAATGTTGAAATCATGCAAATTCTTTTTTTGCGAGACATAAAATTCCAGTAGTGTGCAAACTTTTAAATGAAAAATGAAAATTAGCGTTGTGGAATTGCTCATGCATAGACTATGAGGCATTAAGCGATTACTAGGAGACAATAAGACGATTAATAGCGATTAATAGGAGAGAATGATACGATTAATAGCGATCAATAGGAAAGAATGATACGATTAATAGCGATTAATAGGAAAGAATGATACGATTAATAGCGATCAATAGGAAAGAATGATACGATTAATAGCGAATGATAGATGATGATGCGGTTAATTGGGATTAATAGTAGAGATTAACGGCGATTAATGAGAACTAATAGTACGCTTAATAGCGATTGATAAGAGAATAATACGAAAGACAGAAAAGTTTCGGAAAAATGTGTCATTTTTTCCCCCCCACTGAAATTATGCGATGCCAGGTATGGTTTGTGACCCCAAAAGCACACACACACACACACACACACACACACACACACACACACACACACACACACACACACACACACACACGGGCCTCCGTGATATAATTTTCAAAGTTACGTAATATGAAGCTGCAGTGAACCAACCAAAGGTCGAATTCTCCCGGGATCGGCCGTCGACCAACACTCGACCCAGGTGTTCATCCTCAACACCCCCCCTCCCCTCCCCTCCCCTCCCCTGGCTGGCGATGGGTTATGAATGAGTACCTACCTGGCTTAGGCTGGGGTGAGAGAGAGAGAGAGAGAGAGAGAGAGAGAGAGAGAGAGAGAGAGAGAGAGAGAGAGAGAGAGAGAGAGAGAGAGGATATATAATCTTTCATAACAGTGCTCACAAAACATATCTCCAGATATCTTTTTTGTTGTGAGTATGTTTGCCTCTGACATTACCGTACCGGACCATATATATTTAACTGTACCTGTATGGTCGGGGATTACAGTCTGTATTTGGCCGTGTGTAATAGTTAGCTCCAAGTTATAACTAATATCTTTTTTGTGTGTGCGTGTGTGCGCAGATAATGACAACATGTCATCAGGGAAAGTAGCTCTTAATGTCCGAAGGTCTTCATTTGCTAACCAAAAGAAAAAAAAGAAATAAGATAATTACCCATATTACCCTCAGTGACTTACTATACTTAACTGAAGTAACTTATAAGTTCTCTTGTTCACTAGATATTGACTCGTTCTGTGCGTAAGTTCGTGATCCGTTCGTGTCACTGTTCTCCAGGTTCGTGAACCGCTCCTGTCGCTGGTTTCCAGGTTCTCGAACCGTTCGTGTTCCAAGTTCGTAACTCGGGCGATGAAGAATATTGCCCCACGAAAATTGTGTGTTTGTCTTGACCTCTGACCTCCTCCGGTCCCCGCGGGGATGAGAACGTGACCCAGGCTGACCTAGCAAGGCGGAAACGCCCAGGTCACACTACGTCATCAGCTTAAAGTGATGGACTTCTTTCCTCCCTTCCTTCCTCTTTCCTTCCTTCCTTCTTTTTTCCCTCCCTCCCTTCCTTCCTTCCTCCCATCCTTCCTTCCCTTCCTTCCTTCCTTCCTTCCTTCCCTCCTCCTTTCCTTCTTTCCTTCCATCTATCTGTTGTTCGTCACTTGGGGCGGAGGACGGTGGATAAGGGAGGGTCTCCCTCTACTCTTGAGGGAGATGTTATAAAAAGGGAGGGAGGTAAGAGATATTTGGTTGCTGGGAGGGAGTACCCCATCCTCCCCTCTTGCAACCTTCTCTTCCTTCCCAAGTCTTCCTTCCCTCCAAATCCTTCATTTCCTTTCTCCCTTCCCTCCAGACCTCTTCCGCTCTCACTTTCCACCAAACCCCTCCTCTCATCTCCCCTCTTCCCCTACCCTCCAAAATCTATTTCCCCTCCTCTCATCTCCCCTCTTCCCCTACCCTCCAAAACCTATTTCCCCTCCTCTCATCAATCCATAATGTTCCGCTACACTATTGATGTCTGGGCGAGCATGAGGAAAACATTGATGAAAGTCTCAGGGAAAATAGAGGTTCCTAGTCCCCATCAACCCATCAATTCTGCACGTCCTCACAACGCAGGTCACCGTCCACTCCTTCTGTAAAGTAGGCCTAGTGGTTGATGCATGGTAGGTCTAGTGGTTGGTGTATGGTAGGCCTAGTGGTTGGTGTATGGTAGGCCTAGTGGTTGGTGTATGGTAGGCCTAGTGGTTGGTGTATGGTAGGTCTAGTGGTTGGTGTATGGTAGGCCTAGTGGTTGGTGTATGGTAGGCCTAGTGGTTGGTGTATGGTAGGCCTAGTGGTTGGTGTATGGTAGGCCTAGTGGTTGGTGTATGGTAGGCCTAGTGGTTAGTGTATGGTAGGCCTAGTGGTTGGTGTATGGTAGGCCTAGTGGTTGGTGTATGGTAGGCCTAGTGGTTGGTGTATGGTAGGCCTAGTGGTTGGTGTATGGTAGGCCTAGTGGTTGGTGTATGGTAGGCCTAGTGGTTGGTGTATGGTAGGTCTAGTGGTTGGTGTATGGTAGGCCTAGTGGTTGGTGTATGGTAGGCCTGGTGGTTGGTGTATGGTAGGCCTAGTGGTTGGTGTATGGTAGGCCTAGTGGTTGGTGTATGGTAGGCCTAGTGGTTGGTGTATGGTAGGCCTAGTGGTTGGTGTATGGTAGGCCTAGTGGTTGGTGTATGGTAGGCCTAGTGGTTGGTGTATGGTAGGCCTAGTGAGGTAGGCCCAGTGATTGGGATGAGGTAGGCCTTTTAATTGGTGTCAGGTAGATGTATTGATTGATGTAAAATGGGCCTATTAACTGGTGTAAGTTAAGCCTATTTATTCATGCAAGGTAGGCCTATTAACTGGTAATTAATGTAAGCTGAACACCCTTTGAATTATCACTTATGAACCTCTCGAGTTACCGGCTGTTAACCCTGTTGAGTTACCAGCTGAACGTGACCTCTCGAGAAGTTATTATCATAATGAACATCTTTCGTCCTGTTGGTTCAGTAGAGAACAAACCTCAGCCAATTAGAAAGAGGATAAAGAATCATGAACCAGTCTGAAGAGTGTAAGGAGACTGTAGCAGAGCCAGTCAGAAAACAGACAGATATGAAAAAGCCAACCAATCACGAAGAAGCTTCATGAGTTCTCCCAACCAATCAAAACAGATATTGTGACTCTCTCTCTCTCTCTCTCTCTCTCTCTCTCTCTCTCTCTCTCTCTCTCTCTCTCTCTCTCTCTCTCTCTCTCTCTCTCCCCCCCCCCCAAGGCGCAGCTGCTCTTGAAAGAGACTTGATCAACGTTGTTTTGGAAGCCGAGGATGACATCTAGTGATTGAAAGGGGAAGTAAACCGATGAGGTTAAAAACAGCTTTGTTGGGTTGGGGAATTCTTTATTAAAAATAAGGCAACACGTCGCCACGAAGCCAAATATTGGTCGAATATTTGGAAGATTTGGAAATGTGTTTACACCCGATGATAGATTTCTCAACAGCCGTTGTCATGCTGAGTTTACTGTTGTTTTTGTTCTGTTTCTTACCACATTTTGAGTACTGATTGCTTTGAAAGACTCCCTCTAACTTTTTTGTTTTTTCTTTTGAACATCCAGCTCAGCATTTTTCCTCACACTCGTCTCTGTGACCTACACACGCGTTCTTCCCGTTCCTCCTCCGCCACGTATGTCATTGTTCAACACAATGTTAGTCTAACGTTCCCTAAGACGTCTCTCCCGCTTACATTTTTTGCCTCAGTCATCACAAGGGACGATGACGCATACGCTCACCGAAGTGCTGTTGCCTCCATGACGGCATCCGGCATCTCTGGTGCTTTCCTTGATAGTCGTGCGTGTTCGCCAGACTTGGTGGATGCTGCTTGCCTTGAACGCTCGTGAGAAGATGGTGGTAGCGTTCCCTATTAGGGGTAGGTGAAGCTTCCCATGGACCGACCGACCCCCCTTGCTTACTCAGGTCCCTCGCACGCCATCTTTGGTTGATGAGGTGCTGAAGGGGAGCGTCAGTTTCGTAAAGTGACGTAGATGTGATGGCGCTTGTGCTGTACATGTTCCTGAGTGTCTTTTAGACCCGTTTAGACCGGGAGTGTAAAGGGGTGGGGCGAATCAGGGGCGTCTTTGTCTCGGGTGTTTTCTGGGGTCTTTAAACTTGGGGTTGTTGTTGTCGCCTTTCATTAGCAGAGTGTCCAGAGACCTGGAAATAATGGTCCTCCTTCTTCCTCCAGGATAAATTGAATGGATGAGAGGGACTGGAGGACACTGTGAAGCCATCTGTTCAGTTCCATCCTGGGAAAAGAACAGGACGAAACATGGTCGATGAACACACCAGTGTTCTGTCGTCTGTGCCTCAGTAATGAACAAACAGACCCATGTGGTCTGCTGCCTCACTAATGAACACTCATTATTGAGCACTAGCAATGCCAGTGATTACACAGACGGCTGAATCGAGAAAGCATCACCAGCGACTCCCTACTTCGACAACCAAACATCAGTTTCATTCAGCAGGAAAGACGATTAAACTTTGATTTACATACAACCATTGATGGTTCTCCATCTCCCTTTCCCCATCTAATGTTCATTAGTACATCTGGTCGAGAGATATTCTTGTATTGGTAGTTCGATCTCGTCCCATATCATGGAAGCCTGCCTGGTTGGCCGGGTATGTGCGTGTGTGTGTTAAGGAAGGAAGAGAGAGAGAGAGAGAGAGAGAGAGAGAGAGAGAGAGAGAGAGAGAGAGAGAGAGATTCATCCCTTTTGGAAATTAGATGTGAGACTTGAGTGGTTTGCAGCGTGTGTCAGGTGGTGCCGACGTTCGGGCACAGAGGAAGACGGGCCTCACCTACAGGTACGGGGGGAGATCTGTAGGACACTTTAGGTCTTCAGGGGTAGGTTCCCTGGGTGAACGTGGGTGAACGTGGGTGAACATCTGGTGTGCAGTGGAGCGTGGGAGATAATCCCGGTTACGTGGAGTCGGCAGTGAAAGGGATGCACCCTACTTATGTGTGAAGAGAAATGATACTAGCGTGCTTGATCTCAAGAAGTATATATATATA